>NW_009612450.1:0-12922 GCF_000690535.1 Cariama cristata
GATTACAACTTGGGGCAAGTCGGGGAGGTGAGCGGGGGGAGCACCGGGTCGGTACTGCTTCCCTTCCCCCGACGTCCGTGGGACTGCGAGGGGGCTCTCCTCGGCCCCGCCGGGCAGCTGGGTGCCGCCTGGCACTCGTAAGCGGGTGCAAACCTCTAACGAGGCGGTGAGGAAAGAAGGCTGACTTGGGCTGTGACTGGCGGAGGAATGTGAAGTATTTGTCCAAAATGATGAGCTGTCAGGAAGTGAGGTGCCTAGTGCCTGTGTTCCTGCGCATAACAGGTATGTGCCAGCACCTGACCGGCTGGACTATTGCTTAGGGTTGTTTATGTATCTGTTACCGACTCACATTTAACCTGTGACCGCTAATACAGCTCTGAGGACTTTTAAGAAAGAAAAGGCGTCCCTGAGTCAGATAGGTACATGTGAAATCATCTTAAGTTGTGATAGGCATGTTTTGTTTCACTATGTTTAACATGGGAGTGACCGAGAGTTTTGTTTTGTGAATGTTTGGTATCTCTGACCGATCTAGCAGCAAGTGACCATGAATTGTAAGTTATGTTGTACAGTTGTTGTAAGTTATGATGTACAGTTTCAGAGGCTGAAATACCAACCTGGAGACAAAATGCAGCAGTGCAAGCTTTTTTAAAATATTCACTGTTCAGCAGCACTATGCTTGCAATAGAAGCATTAAAGTTGAAGGTATTGTGGTCTATTGCTCTGAGTCCTGTGAACTCTACTGATTTTTGGATACTGACCTGTCCAGAAATCCAGGGTCAAATGTAGAGTCATTTTGTGGCACTTTGGTGCATTACTGCTTTAGTATTCATTGACATTAAGTAATACTAACAGCTACGCAGTGCAGTTTGCTGTCTAGTTAAAAACAGGAATTAAGACATGATAGACAGAGAGGTTTGGAGGGTTGGAAGGACGTGGATGGGCAGGAGGCTGAGGAGGCCCCATAAAGGAACAGAAATGTGTAGCCAAAGTGTTCAATGTATGACTGTTTATTGTGAACAAAAGTTGTTAGCATCCAATGACTTCTCTGAAAATAAGTGGTAGCCTTAGCCTGTTTCTGGTAAACAGAGGAAAACCACAATTAGATAGTTTTCATATTAGCAAATGCAAAAGTATAAAGAACTGAAAGGGAGGCAAACTCTGGTTTCTTCTCCAAAACTGGAAGGTAAGTTGTGCAAGACAAGATAAAGACCCGTTAGTGAAATCATGAGGAAGCTTGCCTAACCTGTCAGTGACTAGTAAGGGCGTTGTGGTTGAACAAGGATGATTGCCTCATTAATTGTTCATTAATGGTCACTGTCTCATTATTACTTTAAGATCTTCCTTAAAACATGTACCTCCAAAATTAGGCAATTGATCTTCGTCTACTTACTTTATTGTGCCAGGTGTGAACAGTTCACTATATAGCAACAGCCACTTTTTACCTTTGTACAGCCTATAACTTTTTTGTCATTTATCGAGTAGCTTTTTATTAAAAGTTAGATCACTGTCAGAACATTTGCTTGGCGGATTTAAGGAGTAGGTCAAGTCCTATGTATATAATGAATTAGTCTTGCCTGGTATAAAAGCATGCATACGTTTTGAAGGTCTGACAAAATTATCAGCAGTTAAGCAACTACTGGATTGATCTATCCCTGGCTCGGCAGTTTAAAGGGTTGCTGACTGCTTCAGCTATGTCTATATTTAAACAAAAGCTCCCTTTTCATAGTCTCATACCCTCTCTGATCTTACATAGGAGTCATAATGTTGAGTTTGAAATATGTAATTTCCATGACTACAGATTAATATCAGAAAGATATTTACTATTACTTGATTTCGTCCAACAGACAGTGGAAGTGTGTGAGTTTCTAAGCTGAGTCGTTAAAAATAATTAAAGGAAAGCAGGTAAATATTATCCAAATAGAACATACAAAGACCTTGCCTTTCTAGGATGTGGGCCTTTTTGTTAGCACTAAGAGTTTTCTTCTTAAACTCACTGTTTGGAGCATGCTGCATGCAATTCTAGAACTTTTTTTTAACATTGTTTTTTAAATGTTTTTTGAATGTTTTTAAACTTGAAAGCTGAGAAAATATAGAACTTTACTTACAACTGAATTGAAGGTCCAAGGTATTTCATACTTGTTTCTAAAATCATATTAGGGTGGAAAGAGAAGTACATGATGAGTTTGAAATTGTGAAGAGAATATTTGTGATAGGTATCAGATTGTGTTTTTCAGTAACTCTTTTCCTATGCTTTCCTGTTCCCTGACCAGTTGATACATATGTGCCTTATATATACATCAGACTGTATTAGCTAGTAATACTGGATTTATTAGTCTTTTGTAGTGCCAGAATGATGGAGAGCCATTGTGATGTGCTAGTGGATGCATTTCTGCACTGTTTGTCATCTTAGTGCATTGTGTGTTGATGCAAGATAACTGTTTGGAGGGGGGGAAAAACCCTCACAATATATATTTTCAGCCAAGTTGGTTTCTTTATTATTAAACTTAAGTCTGCTTATATGTGTTTGAACCTTACTCTATATTAAGGACATACGAGTGAAAGCAGGGCTATGTGAGAATTATGGATGGAGAGTGTTAAGATTTGTGGAATATATATTTTGTAAGGGTCGTGAACCTGTGGAACTAAAGAGTATGGTTGAGAGCAATGAAGAAATGGTTTAGCGTCCCCATAAGAGAGGACAAAGAGGAAGAGGATAGCATGTGTCAGTTTTATGTGTTAGGAAGATGTGAGCTGCAAGCTGAGAAAAATTTGCAGGTTGGCTGTGTCCTATACTGTAAACTTCTGTACTTTGAAGTTTCCACCTCTCACAGTTTCTTTCTCCACTGTACAGAAGGACAGGAACTCAGCTGAACCTTTCAAGCAGAGTCATGTTCAAGAAACACTTTTTCAGGTTCCAGGAAGGTTAAAAAACGTACTCATGCATGAGCTGAGCATGGGTCTGTTGAAGATACGATGTAGAATGGGAAAGGCGTAGAGCAAGCAGAGAAGAGTATGTGTCACTGAAGATGGAGTATTGTACAAAAGAAATCTAGTGCTATATGAGGACAGCTGTCTGAGGAAATGCATCTCCAAAATATTGATTTCGAGTGTTTGATTTTTAAGACACTTTTTGCTGCTTTTTTGTTAGAGCTGTTACGTCTTTACAGTGAGCAAGTAGTAGTGTTCTGTGGAATTTTTAATATTTTCATTTCCACATTGCAGCTTGCAATCAAGAGTGATAGTACTGAGATCACATAATTACTTACCAAAGCTTTTCATGTATGGAATCGTCCTTTTTTGCTACCTGTGTTTGGTGACAAAACTGTAATACAGAAAGCTCAGAATGATGTTGGTAGCTGATTGAGTTAGCTCTGATGTTTCAGTTTCACTACCCCACGATGTATTAAACATTGCCACAGGCCTCCAGTATGGAGACTTATAACTTCAACAAAGTGTAACTGTATTGGTCAGAAGTTTCTGTGCCTCACTCTGCCTCAGCATATTTGTAATTCAGATACCTCTAGAGCTTTTCCAGTAGGATTGTCTTTGTCAGCCACAGCTTTTGAAATCTCTGCGAATATTTGCTTGCATTTGATGAAGCTGTCAATATTTGGATCATGCATTCACAAAAAAAAGCCTTGTTTCTGTCCTGCTGATTTCCCAGACAATCTTCAGCTTGAGGCTGAGCAGGGCTTTCCCTGCAATTACTTCTTTTTGTGACTTAACTGAGAGCAGGGAGACTTCCTTGTGCATTTGACTTGCCTGCTCATGCCTCAGAGTAAAGGGCTTCCTTAGTATTCTGGGTAGACAAACAGCTGAAATTCTGTCTCATCTCTTGGTGAGGGGCTCAACTTCATTTAGTTCTTGTGACATGAGCTGCTTTGGACTGAATTACCCTTATAGTTGGCCACTCCCTTATTGCTCAAATTCATATTTAATTCCATTATTCATAGTAAATGTCTTCCAAATACTGAAGCGTCAAGTACATGAAGATCATTGTTTGAAAGGACATCTCTTTAGACATCTGATTTGATGAGTTAATTATATGGTAAAGTGGTGTTACCTTTTAGTTTTGAGACTTCTGATGGCAGCTGTGTATCTTGAGCTTGGAGTCCTTCTCCAGGCTTGGCTGCTTATGAAATGTATACGGATCCAAGGGATTTTTTTTCAGGCTTTGGTTTCCACTTCAACCTACTGGCCGTTTTAAGTAGCTTAACTGATAGAACTTGACACTTCTTTCTGATATTTACATAACTTTTGCCTCAGCACTTGGTTTCACTCAGGATTTTGGGGACAGGGTGGATGGTCCTCCTGTCATGGAGTATTCAACAGGATTTTCAATGGTGGAGGCGTGTTTCCGGGAAGTATGGGTTTACTTTGTGTTGAAGTGGTAAACTTGTCATATGTTTCTCTGGTTAACAATTTTCATTTGTTAGTTCATCAGTTTTGAGGGATTTGTAGGAGTTGCAGAGCTACGATTCTAATTACAAATACTCTAGGTAACTTATCTGTAAGTATGGCCTCTGGGGAGACCTTATTGCGCCCTTTCAATATATAAAGGAGGCTTATAAGAAAGATGGAGACTTTTTACGAGGACCTGTAGTGACAGGACAAGGGTCAATAGTTTTAAACAGAAAAAGCATAGGTTTGGGTTGGATATAAGGAAAGCATTTTTTACGATGAGAGTGGCGAGGCACTGGAAGAGGTTGCCCGGAGAAGTTATGAATGCTTCATCATTGGAAATGCTCACGGTCAGGTTGGACGGCGCTTTGAGCAGCCTGATCTGGTGATGAGGGGTTGGACTGGATGGTCTTTGACAGTCCCTTCCAGCCCAAATCATTCAATGTTTCTATGATTTTGCTGCCTGCAGTCAATGATAGGGAGAAGATTTGTTTACTTTTCCTTAAAACTATATTTAAAAATCACTTACTGCATCAAATTCATAAACTGTGTAGCTCAGTGTGCTCTGTGGCATCTGCAGTTGTGTGAGGTGATATATACTTCAACGTCATCTTCCTTTTAGTGTCTGTTGTCAGGAAACTTGCGTAATTTCTCTTCAAATCTGTTGGTGCAGTCTGTGTCACTAATCTCAAGTAGAAACAACCCCAGAAATTTGCTACTTGCAACTTAAAGAAGCACTTTCTTTTATCTGTTTTAAACCAATCTCTGACTGGTTTCGCTCTGTTGTGGGATTTGGTGATTAACAGTTAATCATTCACCTTATCCACAGCCTTCCTGAATCTTTGCACTTTGATCATAAACCCCCCTCAACCTTCTCTTTTCCAAGTTAGTGTCAGCCTTAGTCTCTTAAGGAATCTGCTCTGTTCCCTTAATTATATTAGTCTTCCTTCTTTCTGCTTTCTCTTAACTCCACCAAGTCCTCCAGGAAATGTGGATGCCAGAACCGCACCCAGTACTGAATATGTGGGTATTTGAGGGTTTTATGGAGAGTCCAAACGATGCCCTCTGTGGTGGTCTCAATCACCTTCCTAGTGGTGCCCAGTATTTTATTGCTATTTCTGGTGGCTGCTGCTTGCATTGAGCTAATGTTTAAGATAATCATGAGTGGTGATAAAAGATCTCTCTCGTGAGCTGTAGCTGCCATACTTTAACTGAGTGTCAAATAAGCATAGTTTAACTTTCCCAGGATTCACCACCTTTTATCTGCGCAGAAGCTCATCTGTCACCTTTTGTCCACTGAGTTTTGTGAGGCCCTTCTGCAGTAGCTCACCATTGGTACAGCACTTAGCTGCCCGTTTGATTACTTGGATGAAGTTCTCCATTAGCATGTAAATCGTTCAGTTCAGTAAGAAAAAAACCCAACAAAACGAAACCAAAACCTTGAGAAATACCTAGGTGCTCAATAAACATATTGTCAAAGCAAATTATGTCTTTAAAATCTTCAACTGTCAAGGCTCAGGTAAGCTTTTTGGCATACAACTGAGCAATGTGTGATAGGTCTTGCTGCCCATATTCGAGTCTTGTGCAGTTTAATTTCTGATTTGGGGTGGTTGTAGTATCTGATAGTAAGACTGCTTTGGTTTATATTCAGAAGGCTATTAATTACAACTTAAATATTACACTAACTGCTGTTCACCAAATTAGTAGCCAGTCATACAGTTTTATTAATGATTTTGTTAGACTATGTAGTCCATACTAGAAGTTATTGCCCAGAGCATATGCCAGAAAATATTCAAATTTTCTTTGAGGTTCATGCATTCATAAGCCCAACAAGCCAACTGTAAGATAGAAAACAAATTTTTTATATAGACAAGGTGAAACTATTCTGATCTTCAGATCTTCTGAAACCTAGAATAGTCAGTAACTCCATCTCAAACTGCTTCATAGCTTTGCCTTTGTAATTGGTATGTTTCTTTCAAATTAGTTCTCATTTAAATTGTGTTTTGTTAGGTAGTATTTTGTGTTTTGAATCTTATTAGTGTATTTTTTTCTGAATAAGCAAGCTGGTATTGATTCCATTTTTATGCTTAGAACAGTTACCTAGCATGGCCTGAGTGGAATAGCACTGCATGAACTTTTCTTCAAGATACATTTCTACTGGTGGAGGAGTGGGCCACATTCAAACTGTGGCCTTAGCTTACCTCCTCTCTCCTCTTAAGTACTTCTATTTCATTTCCATGCTTGCTTATTCCACTATTGTTTATAAAGATCCTGCAGAATTTGGGGAAGAGTCAACAGTATCAACAGAACTTTAAGGGAAGACTATAGGCAGGATGGATTTCAAACTGTGTACAATGGTGTACTTTTGTCTGTTAGGATAATTTTAGGAATTACTTTTAATAACAGCTATTTTTTCCTGAAATTAATGCTGCCGTGATACAAACCCTGAGAGTATTATGAGGTGATTGTAACTTGTGGCATGGATTGGAGTTATTTATGATTTTGTTGTGATCTTCATTTTGTTTTTGCAGGTTTGGACTAAGCAACAAATTTGAAGCAGAATTTCCTTCATCTTTAACTGGAAAAGTGAGTATCTGTGAATAGGAATTTGGAATTAGAATTAAGATTTTTATTACAAAAACGAGAGTTCCAGATGTAGACCATTGTAAGAGTAGTAAGTCCTACTGCTGTGATACTAGTTTGTGGTGTTTTCTTTTTTTTCCCTTGTAGGTTGCACCCGAAGAATTTAAAGCCAGCATCAGTAGAGTTAACAGTTGTCTTAAGAAGAACCTTCCAGTTAATGTACGATGGCTACTATGTGGATGCCTTTGCTGCTGCTGCACTTTAGGTTGTAGTATGTGGCCAGTTATCTGCCTCAGTAAAAGAGTAAGTTGAACTATTCATATAATTTTTGCGAATTAGAATTGTACTGGGTTTGTTCTCATTTTGTTGTTGTTTTTTTTCTCCCACATGTTTAAAAACTGTGCGCTAGAACTTGCTTAAATCAGTTTGATTTCATACATTTTGATATCAATTGTCTGTCATACTAGTTGAAATTACAACAGACACCAGTTAGAACTTTGAGCTTATAACTCAATTAGTGATAGTATAGCTAAATGTCTCTGCTAGAACCATTTACTGTACAGCACTTACTATTACTGAAGTAACTTTCAACATTTTTAATAGCTGCATCTTCTCTGTGATACACTGTTTGGGATTATCAGAATTTGGTAGTGATTCAGTGGCAGTTATTTTACAGGAGCTTCCGATTACACTGTGGCCCAAATAGGCATGATTTTTTTTGTTTAAGAAGAAACTTTCAAAAAATATGATTGATTTTTTTCTTTCTGACTTTTCCTTCTAAGCTATAGATGAGTAAGATTTTTTTTTGCATTAAGAACTAGAAAGTAGTGTGTTTTCTGTGTACACTTGGCACTTAGTGTATTGTGCACAACAGAAGCTCATTGCACATGCCTGTTTTTCACTTCCTTTCCCTCAGTGTAGTTAATTAGGTTACCCTCCTATCTCTTCTGTTTTCATGTGTGTAAAAATTGTCTTTGGCTCATCCTGTTTCACTACTTTGCAAGAAGTCTCTGTGCCTCCCTATCTTCTCCTCACTATTAGTACTGTTCATCTTTCCATTTCATGGCAAGACTTGTGTATATTCTCTCTTGTGTAATACCTGTTAATGCCACAAATTGCGTACAATTTGGTACACTGAACATCACCATTGTTTTCTTTATCAAAGTCCTCATTTTACAGGGTCAGTAAATCAAAGCATTCTAAAAAATACATTTATAGGATGAACGCTGATCATAACAAAACCTGTACACGTTTTTGTATCGTCTAACTTTCTGTATTAAGATCTTAATGCTTAGTCCCTTTGAGAGATTATTTAAGGCTAGTTTTAATTGTATAAAAAAGAAGGCAGAAAAGCCTCCTGCTAATGTTGGAGTCTGGAGGGGGAGAAAAAAAGTTAATGTCAGTGTGAATTATATAAACCCCTAGGTTTTCTGTCTAAGCTGTCACAAACTGGTAAGTCTCCTGTAGCATGATTGTATATCCATATTCTGAAGGTCTGTTACAAGAAATTAGAATCTGCCGATTACTTCAACAGATAAGTTGGTGACTTAACTAGCTTGCAGAGAAGACTACTTTTACCATTCCAGGCCTAGCTCTGTTCTTTGCAAACACAAGGGAAACTTGTGTTGCTACTGTCCATGTTTAACTTGTAAAGGAGAAAGCTTCTGGTACTCTTTAGTATGACCCATTTTTCTCACGTAATGTGCTGTTGTAGCAGGAAATGATAGCAGGATGTAACATGGTAGGGGCTGATGCCACAAGCCGTCATCTTCTAAACTAGGGCCTCTTAATCTATTACCAGAAGTCACAAATAATCAACTTTTTATAGATTGTTAAAGTCAGAAAAAAGGCAAGGGCTTGTAGCATCTGGGGCCAGAAAACAGAGTTTGAAGTTGAGGAATGAGGTTCTGTGAGGGAACCCGGTGAAGCAATGCTTAGAGAGGTTATTCCATTGAAGTTTGTGTGGGATAAGAGTTAAGGTAAGCTCCCTTCCAAAAGGATAAATCTGAAAAAAAAAAATTAAATACATGGATACTCTGCTCAGAGGAGGCTGGGAAGAGGTTAGTGATGTAATTGTTGCTGTAATATACAGACTGCATAAAGACAGAAGAGTCTTGGAAAAAGAATGAACAGCAGGAGCAAGGACAGAAACTTGGGGTTGAAGTTCCAGAAGTCATCATAGAGGTATGGCCCAGACTGTCAGTAAATGTTGCATTTTTCCTGTTAAAGCTGGTACCAGGAGACATTTAAGGACCTTCGCACCTTTTCCTGCGCTTAAGATTGGGTGACTCAGGCTCAAGCTTGGATGCCCAGCATTAGTGAAATTGAGGTTAGGACTCAGCTGCCTAGACACAGTACCTTGTGCCACTGTGGATGGCCCAGTGGCACCAGACGGTGATGGCACTGAATACCTGTGTTTAGGCAGTTTGATTGTTCCTCCAGAATGAAAATCATTTAAGTCATTCTGGAGACTTCAAATCTTGTAACAGCATCATTTATCCACGTCAGCAGCTCAGTGAATGGATATCTGCTTAGAGGGTTGTCTGTCAGACAGAGAACCCAGAACTTGGTGTTAGTTGGGCATCTGGAAAGTATAGTATAGAGAAGAATTAATTAACTTGTGTTCTTAAAAAGAAACTGAAAGGGACAGGAGTGCTTTCCCAAACTATAACTCTTAATCATGGACTTGACTGGGAAAGACCTTTTTTTTTTTTTTTTTTTCTGGTTAAGGAGGAAAGCTGTGGAATATTTTCAAGGACATATTTGGAAATTCTAGCATAGGAAACAAGCAGAAGAATTTGTAATTATTCTAGTCAGGGCTACTACTCACAGAAAAGCAGTGAAAAGTTACTGCCACTTGAGTTGCTTGAATAGGTATGGGTGGATTCAACTTTATTTCTTAGTAGACCCAGATCAGGGAAGTACAAAGTGAGTTAAATCCTTTACATCCCTCTTACCTGGAATTACAGGTTTTGTACCCTTTAAGATCTCAGTACTGAATTGCGTCCACAAGCTTGTAAGATTTTTCTTTGATGCAGTACTTCCCATCAGTTTATGTCAAAGTGCTATGACAAGTGCAGGAAACTAATTGTATGTATTTTCCTAGAAGTGGGGAAAGTGAGAGACAGCACATGATGTGAATTACCTCGAACTGCTCGGCAAACTGACAGCAGTTGTAAATACAACATGGTTCATCTAGGTACCAATCTACTGAGCAAATTCCAGTAGAACTGTGACAAGAAGCACCTTCATATTCTTCCACTAAAAAAATTTAAATCCATAAACTGTTTTGGTTTGCTGATAATGCCAGGGTTTTGCTGATACATAGCAGACTAATGTATTCAGTGTGAAGTAATCACTTACATTTGAACTCTTCTACTGCTTGTCTCTGACTTTACTGTGTCTTGGGAAAGGCTTGTGTTGATCAAATGATCTTCCATACTTTGACTTCTTCAGGTCTCCTTTTGCTGGCCAGACTACAGCCATGGG
Organism: Cariama cristata; assembly: GCF_000690535.1. Classification (NCBI taxonomy): domain Eukaryota; kingdom Metazoa; phylum Chordata; class Aves; order Cariamiformes; family Cariamidae; genus Cariama; species Cariama cristata. The sequence continues at coordinate 10,474 of NW_009612450.1, forward strand.
TGTGGTCACAACAGCTAAAATTCACTTCTTGAGGAAATGGGGATCCAGGATGACACGTGCCTGTTTTCTTCCCTTCAACTTTTAGATACAATTAATTCTTTTTTACTGACACTCATAACGTAAAACAACTATAACAAATGAACAGTAAATAAAAGATTACTTGTTTTACTGTACCTGCACTTGTCTGAGAAGTGTTGCCCAGAGGGCTTTGCTAATTCAGCCCTGTCTGAAGTGATTCCTAGTGGAAGGACTGCTTGGAACTGGCCTGTGTTACATCTTGTGCTGCAGTGATCACAAAAGACTCCCAAGACCATATAATTAGGGAGTTTCATTTCTGAAAGCAGAATGGGAGTGTTCCCGCATAGAACTGAAATTTGTGTAAAACGTATTTTAATCACACAATAAAAATATACCAGCCTTCATCTTTGCCCTTTTCTACTGAAATACAAGACGTAACAAATTTGTTTTGTTGAATTGCATATACAGTGAGCTAAGAAGTGGGAGTGTTTCTCAAGTTAAGGATTTTATTAAATGAAACAACAGTTTCACTATATAATTGCTTACTTTTAATACAGAGGAGTAGTTTTTCTCAGAATGACTAATTAAGAAATGCCTGTTTTAATGAGGCTGAATCAATCTACCATGCTCTTAAATTACTGGTATACTTTGCAACTCTTTTTCAGAGAAACATTTTTTAACGTTCAGGTAGACAAAACGAAAGCTGCAGCTTCAGAGTTTGAAGTTACAATAATCTTAGTCTTTCTCCATATTCTGTATTTTTACTGACTTTCATTGACTTTTTTAATTCTAACATGAGGATGTTATCACAAATATAAATATGATTTTTGAAATACAGACAATTATTGAAAGTATGTGTATAATGGGAATATATGCTTATTTTTGTGCAGTGAAAAATAAGTTATGGGTTTGCCTCCTTAAATCAGCAGGTGCTTCAAACTAGGAATTTATTAAGTCGCAGACATCTGTAAACTTGATTGTTAATTATATCACTTTAATGCATTTACATGCAATGAAAGCTTTCCCTTCACTGTATTTTTCTTTTAAGTATTTTGTTCAGTGCTAGTTTTGGAAGTCTTTGTACAGTATTGTTTCCTTTCTTCTTTTGCATTGAGGTATTTGAGAAAAAGCCTGCTACTCTTCACCAGTGGAATAAATGTTTAATTTGATTCAGTATCTTATTGCTTTTCTACTTTTATGTGGTCTTGATTCAATTTTAATGAATAAAAGCTGCAAGAAAGTTACAGGAAACACAGTCCTTCGTTTGCAGATCTGGATCGTCAATGATCTTCAGCAGTTTTGCTCATAGATTGTACCATCCTTTCTGGTACAAGTTCCAGATTGTACAAATAAATGTTAAGTCTTTAACTTGTTCTTTAAATAAAAAGAATGGCATAGTGAAGTATAATTCAAAAAGCCCTACAGGCTGAGGTGCCCATTTGAAGCCAATTTTTTCAAATGAATTGACGCTCATTTTCAGTATTAACTAAATGCTGTAGTTCCCAATGTGTGAATAGGATAAATAATTTCAACAGAAATGGTAACAATGAAAGCAATGATAGAATTGCAGTACCACTAGATTTCTGAAAAGCTGGTTTTGTACATATAAATTGCATGTTTCAGAAGGTTCATAGGCAATCTCTTAAAATGAATAGAATGAGATATTTAATAGTGATCTGTACTAACACTTTCAAGAGCTACTTGTTTGTTTGTGAATTCACACAAAGCTAATGAATGCTGCTTAAGCCTCATCATTAGTTGTCACTTACATAGCAGTTTACATCTTCAGAGTGCTGTATAAACATAAGCTAATTACAACTTCCAAAGTATTGATTAAATTAAATATGTGGTAGAGAAGCTGGAATGAATTTTCTTAAATACAGTAGTCTTGCTTGTCAGTGGATGATACTGATGTTAAAATACATTAGCTCAGTTTATTGGAGCTATGAATAAATTAAATTTATTTTCAAAACTGAAGAAAATACGTATTTTTCTCATCTGCCTGTCTGCTAAGGACTTGGCACTGGAGATACTCTAATACCATAATGGTTTTCCAAGCACTTCCTCAAGGCAGTTACATAAGGTACCTTGTTTTTGAAGTCTCTGTTGTGACAATTTACATTGTAATTCAGTTTGGAAGAATCTTTAAAATTGTAATGTTTATTATGCGTATCCCAACCAGAACACACGTGATGCCTATATTGGCTCTAGTCAGCTTAGTAAAACTTTTTTAAAGTAGAGCTTGTATGTATCAAATATGTATTCCAGACTATTGTCTTCAGATCTATTCAGAGGTCTTTTAAATCACTCCTTTTTTTAGTATTAGCTATGAAATGAAAACTTCAGAAGAATCGGAAGATTCAGACCTGATATATTTTTCTTTAAAAACTATTCACAGTCATTTTTGTCAGGAGAGTCACTAAGTCCTCCG
>NW_009612450.1:12953-31462 GCF_000690535.1 Cariama cristata
CTGAACTTAAAGTGGCAAAGCTTGTAGAACACTATAAATATGAAATCATCATGTGTATAGATGTATGATTTTTTTCTTCTATCTCTGAAATCAGATTTTATTTCCTTCAGAGCACCCTGTAAAGGTTTATCAGGTTTTTCTGTGCTTTCCTAAAGGGTAGAGTAGTGAGTTGGTGCTTAATGAGGTATGGGAACAGATAGTTCTGCCATGTCTTTTAATTTGCAAGCCTGCTTGGTGGGGCAGGGCAATGAGATTGGCATGAAGAATACTTACAAATATAAGTAAATTACAAAATATTAGTTTATTTCTTTATAGGTCAAGTGCAAATCCTTTAGTGTTTCAAAAATATGTATTTTAAATTTGTAACTTCATGTATTCTTAATAATAGGTTTTATAGTAGTCTTAAATGCAGCATATATCTTTGGTTTCTACAGTGCATAATCTAAACTCTATTTAAAATTTAATTGCATTTTTAATTATATATTTGTAAGGATGTATCTCTGAACATTCTAATATTAATCAAAATAATACGTGTAGGATTAACATTTCCATGTTATACCACCTTTCACATTGTGATGGCTAAGATATATAGAGGGAGCCATAGATCATGCAGTGGTTTGGTTTTAATATTGCTTTTTGTATTGCTTTTCATGTTCAATTTGACATGTTTCTGAAAAAACAAATGTGAGCTAGTTGATATTTACATACACCTATTTTGAAAGAGCATGCTAAAAATGGTCTAGCTAGTTGTCAGATTTGGGAATCAGGTTAGGAAGGGTCGTTTTTAGGATTCCCTCTTTAGCAACTGGTAGATGACGCCAAATAGGGAACATGTGCAAACACTGTTGAGGAAAGAATTAGAATGTAAAATTATCTGAAATTCATATGGTAAAATTCAAATAAGTAGAAAGCACTTCACTGAACAATAACTTGTTGGACTGTGTTACTGTAAAACAAATATAAAACTAGAATGGGCTGCTGGCAAATGTGAGGTAGTGACACTTCTGTGCCTCTTCTCTTGCTTTTTCTCAAGGTGGTCTTGCTGTGGGATGTATTCACTTTTTCACTTTATTGAACAAACCAAGTTAAAATGCTATTTTCTGTGTAAGTGGAGCACTCTCAGTAACTCAAGCAGTATGTATAAATAGAGTAACTTGTTATTTAACAAAAAAAAAAAGGTAGTTCAAGAAGCATGACTGCTGACAAAACAGTTGGGAGGTTGAGGGGGTCGGCTCTTCTACAAAAGAGAAGACAGAAGGAGTTGGTAAGTCTTTTACCGTACCAAACACAGGTGTAAAGTGGAAAGTGACTAGATACTTTTCGTTTTGTTCCCCATAACTATTTTTGCTGAGTTTTGGAATAAATTGCTGCATTTGGAACAATAATGATGATGGGGATGGAAAATATTTTTTTTAAGTAGCCAGATTTATTTTTTTCTAAATTGATTAGCTAGCTACAGTATCATCCTGCTTGGGATTCTGTAATTTTCTGCTTCAATCCTTGATGGGCAAGGCACTGTAGAGGCTGTCCCTTTCAGAGAGATCATTCTCTTCAGCATGCCCGCTAGCAAAGCGTGGGATTTTGCAGGGCCTTCTAGAGTTATTTCATTAAGTTGTGCTGCCTTTCAGTCTTTCTGGCCATGTAGCTTCTCTTCCATTCTTGGCCCCTGCCCTTAGACAGTCCTAACAGCAGGAGATAAAGGCTTCCTACATACTAATAAATTAAACCTTGGAGTGTTCCTCGGAGTTGGCACTTGATGATTTGTACTCTTAGAGGTCCCTGGCAGGCTCTGGGTCTGTATTGTGTAACATTTCCTATGCGTTATCAGAATGCTCCAGGCACTATGAGTGGTTTGGAGGTTATGAAAACTTAGTGATATAGATGTAAGCTGTTCCCTGCCAGCTGGCTTCAAGTGAATGGGAATGTTTCTGTGCACAGTGTAATTTCCTAACAGAGGTGTAACCTGAGATTCTTTAATTTCTCCACCTGCACTGGTCTTGAACTATGTTCCATAGCATACTACTGGATATTTTGGCAATAAATGATAGACACCGAAATTAACATCTCTGTAACCTTAAAGGGGAAGATGGAGGTGGAATTTTCATCCACGTTCAGTTTATAATTTCCCACAGTGAATGACACCAGATGAGTTATTTGGCAGAGATTCAATCCTATTTTCATCCCTGTTACGGTCAATTCTATTTTACGTGTTCATTTTCTGTGGTCCTTTCTGTGAGAATGTCCTTCAAACACTTTAGATTGTCATGGCCAGATTTGAATAATTTGTTTGGAGGGAACAGAGCTTCATGGTTTTTGTTTCCTTATAATCACAGAGAATCGGAGCTGGAATTTAATCCTAGAATAAAAGAGTTACAAATCTTTATTTACAAATTCAAGTAACAACATTTGTTAAAATCCCAGTGCTTCATGGATCAGTTAAACATCTGTCTGCTTGTGAAATGTGTTTTTCTGCATCTTAATTAGGCCTTCTCAAGGGACTGTGTTAATTTTGACAAGGTCAAGACCATTTCTTCTAGAAGGCTTCTCCATAGTATGAAGTTTCCGCAATGGCTGGCTCTAGTCACTGTCACCTCATTACAGAAAGTAGCTAGCGACACTTATTTGGTGACTTAGCTCTTATAGGACAGCTAAAATATCCAGTGGCTAAAATATCAAGTTAGCATCTTTGGTCTGTTGGATTGTCTATATTTGAGAGGAAATTTATGTAAGACTATTGTATTCAACTTTTAGGAACTTCCCTTGATAATTTGTCTCTGCCACATGTTTCTACTGCAGACCAAAATGACTTTGGAAAATACTCATCCAGTATCTGTCAGTTAATACATTGGTGATAATACTACAAGATATTCTCCATGGTACTCCTGGAAAATGTACACAGGGTGTATGTTTCTGTACACCTTCTCCATTCTCTCTATATTTCATGGCTTTGGTGCTTTCTTAAACAGTCTAGGAGTTTGAGAATCAAGGTAACAAGAGTCTCTGGGGAAGCATCTTTGGCTTAGACACTGAAAACTGTAATAGGCAGTAATGTCAAATAACGCTGCTTTCCTTTTTATATCAGTGGACAATGTGGTGGAAGAGACCTTTCCAGAAAGTACTTGATCTGATTTGATTCATTAAGCTTTAAATTCATCTCGGTGATTTACCAACCCAGGGTTGAGACCCATACAAATTAGGTCAGTTTATGGATCATGTGAAGATACGGGACAATGTTATCAAGGCTGTCTTTTAGAATGGGAAATTTCTGAGGTCAACTTGATGTTGTCAGTTCTGCTCCAGAATTCTGCTGATTATATTTCTCTTTGCCTGATCAGGAGCTTTGATCTGTGCTTTGATCTGTGCTCACTTTCTGCCCAGAATCATCTGTAAGGTAAGACAAGGTGCAGCAATAGTAATCCTGTTGGACAAGGCAGTTATTTCAAGATGCTACAGAGAGCACCATGTTGTGGTTTAACCCTGGCCAGCAAGTAAGCACCACGCAGCTGCTCGCTTGCTTCCCCCCCACCCCAGCAGGGTAGGGGAGAAGAATTAGAAGAGTAAAACTCATGGGTTGAGATAAAGACAGTTTAATAGGACAGAAAAGGAAGACCTTCGTCGTCTTTGCCCTTCACAAATAAAGAATTCCTCAGTAAGATGGGAATCTTACCAATTTACGGTTTCTAAGGGGTTTATTGGTGATACAGTATTCAAGGTGGGGACTTTCTCAGCACAGAAAAGATATATGTAGTTCAGTTATGCCTGTACTGAGTACAGCTTTGGCATTTTCTTGGCACCAATATGAGCATCAGAATTGACTTGGGAGATGTTCTGGCATGTTGAAAGTGAGCGTACAGTTGTGTGACTTGGTTATCTTCTAGCTTGATATTTCATTGTTTGTGCTGATAACTAAATTACTTGGCTATAAATTTTGTAGTCAAGTATATCTTTGGAGAATGAACAGAAATTCCTGCTTCCATCATTTCTCTCTCTGAGTGAGCCAAGATGGTATAGTCCAGACCTCCGATAGGATCCTTCGCCTTTCTTCTGTGGGGTATAATACAAATTCTGGCCATATGAGAATCAACAAAAATTTACTTAAATTGGTCTCTTTGTATTTTGAAATTTGAGCATAAAGTGTATTTTTTCAGGGCAGTATTCAAAATTATTAGTACTTGATTGTGGTAAAGTTTTATATGAAGGAATTTGAAAATCTCCATGTACTATTTATTGGACTAATGTTGTACTACATTTACATATGTTTTGGAGTTTTCAGATGGGAAGTGAAAGATCAAATGCATGTAACAGGAGATTCTTCTGCTGTTCCCAGAAAACTATGAATAAAATCGATAGCAGAGGATTGTGTTGTTACTGTCCATGTTGTTTCCCCACTTAAATAAAGACAAAAGGATGTATTCCAATTAGCACCATTTTAGGAGTCATGTAAGATCCTTTTGTTTAATATTGTACCAGTCATTCACTGATTTACAGCAGGAGCTAAGGGGGCTTCGGCCCATGCAGTAGTAGTTTAGTGTATCGTGCGTGTTCCAGGTCACGCACTGCAAGAGTGGGCTCTGCGGCTGCACAGCCTCCCAGTCCAGATCATAACTGCATCTGGAATCATAAGCTAACTTCACTAGACACTGCAAAGACGTAACAGTATTTGTATTCAGTACACTATTTGTATTCAATACAGCCTTCTTTCTGCGTGAGAAGTTCGTACTTAGTCTTCCTATTTTTATTTCATCCATGTTTAAGGGCAAAACTTTATTTTCCTTAGTTGAGAGCAATAAGCATTGGTGGAAGTGTATTCTGAGTTGGGCTTTTTTGGTAGTCTGATTTTTCAGAAGACACTGTCAAACATGAATATCTTTAAAGAATCGGTTATTTTGCAGGAATTTTTCATTAAACATTGCATCTAGATAGTTGATTGAAGAGGTCTGTTTCACAAAATCTAGTGGATAACATTAAAGACTATCTACTTTTTCACAGAGAATGTTACAAAGCATAGTTTCTTATCATTGGTATGCTAAAAAGTGTATTGAATTGCAGTTTTAGCTCTGCTCAAATATTGGATTGGGTTTTTAAAGAAAAAATTTTAAAAGCTGGATGGTATTAAATCTTCCTAATAAGCAAGTCTCTCTTCCACTTAATTTGTGCTTTTGTTGTGGCTAACAAATAATTTTCTGTATGGGTTTTTCTGTACACCATTGATAGAATATATAAGCTTGTCATCCTAGTGTGCTGGAAATGCTACACTCAAATCAAGTGTTCCTTTCTGGTTTTGTATATCCTCACCTGCTCCTCACTGTAAATCATTGAGATGTCAAGAGCAGTGATTAATTAAGCTGCACGTGCAAGTGCTTTTTTTCACCTGTCAAGTAGGAAGAAAACTTACTATAGTGAATTGTGTGATGCTGTTTAATTCATTTCTTTTTATTCTGAGCTCTGAGGTTTGCAGAAATATTTTACAGTCTAATTTTCATTAACATTCCTGTATTGATAATATGCCGTGATTTGGGAGCTATGACTATCCCAAATTATACTCCAAGCAGGATTGTATTTAAGGCTCTGGGAACATAAATAATCGTGGTCTTGAGGCTGCATGTGTTTTTATCTCACGTTAGTCAAATTACTTTAAACTGGCTTCTTATTTAAACAAACCAATTAATAGTACATAACTACCTATCAATTTCTTATTTGTGTGTACGTATTGTAATATATATGTAATTTTATTGGAATTTGAAAAGCTTGGATGTTTTTCACACTCTTTGGGGCAAACAATGAAATTAAATTGTATAGTGATCTTAATCTGTTATTAAAAGGTCCTGGAAAGGAAGATTACAAGGTAGATTCAGGTTTTGAATCGGTTTTGCCATTGGTTTAGCAGCGGGTGGGCAGGCAGATGCCTGCTCAGAGTAGAACCTATTGCCATTTTTCACCATTGATAGAGTAGCCTTTCAGAGTCAATGAGCTCTGTCAATGTGAGCTTGTCAAGGCTACAACTTCATAGACCTGAGAGGCGGTTTGAGAGGTCAGCCCTTTTCAGGTTTGCTGTGATGCAAATGAACTTTAATGCTTAAACAACTATTGGAATTTTTATGTCTGCTCCTTGTTCTTTTTTCTTCACAAAGTCATTGACGAGACATTCAGTGCTTTTTAAATTGGAAGTTGCATTGTGCTAAAGACCTAGTACAGATTTACGGAGGGCTGAAAGCAGTTAGATCATGTTCTTTTCATGGTGCGATTAGAATCAAATCGATTTCCCTACAGCCTTCAGCATTCAGATGGCAATTTTAACAAAGCTTGGGGGCTAGACAAGGGACAAAACGACTGAACTGAATGTTAATTACACTCTGCAGCCTTATTTTCTTTTGATTTGGAGCTGACTGGCAACTAAATTAACAAAAGTGTGACCATAACTGCTGCCCTATTTTCATTTAAAAGGAGAGCAGACTCTAAAAGGCTATCTTTACAAAGAAACAAGTGAGGTCTGCTGATTATTGTTAAAGGGCACTGTCTTTAAAAACATAATAATAACAATAACCCCCAAAATACTCAGTTCCCAACTGATGCGATAAATTAGTCACTGGCACATCCACATCCTACTAATTCCTTGACTTGTGCTTTTTAAAATAAAACATAATAAAAAAATCAGTGTAATGATTACTCATAGATGGCAATGATCTAATTTTTAATCATGTGACCACAGTAGATGCCTAGATGTGTTTCCCCACAACTGCTTCGATATTAAACTAGAGGGAAACTGATGTTTGAGCACGAAGATGTTAATATTTGGTGGGAAATGAATGATTGGTTGTCTAATTTTTATTTTCCTCAGACAATCTTTTTTTCTCATCACAGCATTTTGATTTGTTAAGGTTCATTTACAGTACTTGTATTTTGTAGTAATAGCAGCAAGATGCTTTCTCATCCCTTCCCCTCACCCCTCTCTGCCTTGTAAGGAAGCTGCAGCTGCACTAAGTTGTATTTGATCCTTGTCATTGCTCCGTCCTTTTGCACCTGCAGCTCTGTTGGTCTCATCTTAACACCTGGCACCATGAATTATCCTCTTTTTATTCATAATCAGTAGCAAATCCCATTTAGAGCTAAGCAGTATATATTCTGGCAGTCAAATGACCATAAATGTCAGTATGTATTTCTCAAATGTAAATATAACTGAATAATTATATTCAAAATGCTATGAAACTTTACAGCACAGAATGTCCTTTAATACTAGCATGCATAATCTTAAAAAGCTGTGCAGAACAGCTTTCAGGATTCTCTGTCTGAAGTCAAGCGTGGACAACGGAGGCAGTAAAACTTTGCTTTAGGATCCTAAGGTTTCCTCTTTATACATATTTGCTCTTTATACAAATTTGCTCTTTATACAAATCACAGATTTAGTAATGCTTATTCGTGCAATTTACTGTAACTTTCTGCATTTGGTTTTCAGTCTCTAAAATCTGAGTATAAAAGTAACAAAAATTTCTCTTTTGTTTAGAGTATTGCGTATTTGTACTTGACCTACAGCATTGCAAAATAGTTTGCAACATTTGTCAGTTTAGATACCGACCTTGTTAGAAGTAGTATATTTAGACCACTGATACTGGGGGACCAATGTTCCTGCTTTTGTATTTAGACCACTTCAGAATTTCTGTGGGTTTAAAGTTATAACGGCTGCAAGAACCAGAAAGGATATATATGAACAGTCCTTGTTCCAAATTGGTTGAAGATAGTTATTTGGGTGTCATAAAAAGCTGATTCTGTTGTAGTTACTATTTAATACCAGAGAAGTTTTGATAGTACTACAGACCACCCTGTACTCAGTCACTGTCCTGTACCTCTCTCCTTTTCACACAAAAGCAGCTGCAAAACAAAGTTTTTCTAAAACCAGTCAAGAGTAAAATTCTTTCTCATTTGTCTTCCAGACACGAAGATCGATTGAGAAGTTATTAGAATGGGAAAACAATAGGTTATACCACAAGGTGAGTGCCGCAGGGAGCAGCTTCGTACTGTTGGAGTTTGAATTGCACAGTATGGAAACAGATGCTTTTGTTGAACGAAAAATATGAAAGGTGGACAAATGGGCTAGTCTGTGTGCTGCAATAAAATACAGCTCATTTTTCTTCTTTTTCTTTCCTCCTTGTCTAGCTGTGCTTGCATTGGAGACTAAGCAAAAGGAAATGTGAAACGAATAACATGATGGAATATGTAAGTTAAAGGGCTGTTTTGTGAGTTTCTCTATTAAATGATCATTTATTTTGCTTCTGATCTTATTCTTTTCATGATTATTAATCAGTAAAGGTGTCAGGAGCTTAATCGCCTGAGTGCAAGGATTTTCTACGGTTCACAGATGCATGGTTTCATGTGCAGGACTGATTTATAAAGTTATGAATGACTTGAAAACAAGGCTTCACTGTGTTCTGAAAAATAATAAATTAATTGCCAAGATAAAATAGCTTGAACATGTGCTGATGGAGTGTGAAATTTTAGATGCTGTATAAAGAATAAGCACAACTTTGGTTACGCAGCAAGTCAGATATGGCTGTTTTATATAATGCTAATCAAGTCTAAAAGTATGGAAGAAGACCTTTCAACTAAGCTGTTGGAGCTTAAGAAACCTCTGGCCTTTTTAGATTTTAACTGCCTCTTACCTCAACTGTCTTGAAAGTATCTTTATCTCCAATTGGTGTCACTGAAATATTTTGAAGTCAATGTCTGGAGTTTCAGCTTTCTTCAGTCTTTGGCTGAGACTCCATAAGCCCTTCTTGGAAATATACAGTGAGAAGTTATATGTGGTTTAAAACGAATGATGTCCAGTGTGGGATTTCAGTTTGTTTAGCTTGCAACCTTCTTGCTCTTTTTTGGTGCCGTTTTTATGTTAGTTTTCAAAATATCTCAGAGGTACATAAAGTAGGATGAAATTAAACTACTAAAATGTAAGAAACATTAGAATTTGCATAATTTGTTTAATGCTGTAGGAAATATGCACTGGGAAGGGTCAACTTTTGAAAAATAAAGATTAGCCTTTGAGAAATATCTACTGTATTAGTTCTAAGTTATCTGTGATCTTTCATTAAATGGTACTTTGTTCTTTGAAACAACAAAGCTATCATGCATATAGAAAATTTTAAAGTGATTAAGTAGTTGGAAAATTATATTGAAAGAATATTTTTCTTTCAGTCTTCCCCTTTTTCCTGTTTCTGTATTAGATCTTACTTCTAGCCTGCAACATAAGATCTTTAAAATGCTTTTTTTACGGAATGGCTCTATTCTGTTCACTGAATAAGTAGACTTTTTGTAACATATATTCTACAAAATTTATTGGTTTAGTTGTATGAGATGTGACTGAAAATGGAATAAAGCAAATTTCAGAAAGTAGATTTGAGCTTTACCTAAATGAAGGGATTTTTATTTCACTGAAGATTTTGTTTTTCTACAGGAAAATGTTGTCACATTCAATGTTTTGCAGATTCAATTGAAAAAAAACCACATATAATGCTAGTTTGTAAATACTTTGGCCCGGCAACATTTACAGATGAACATTCATCTGTAATGTTAATTTAAAATCAGTTGACCTGTTTAATAATATGTAAGCATGGGCGTATAGTTTTATAGGATAAAGACTGAAGATTTTATTTTCAATTTGTGAAACAGCTAATATATCTGGATACAGTTAATGAGAAAATTTTTACAAAACTTTTCTGTACCATTTTCTCATTTTCAGTGAACTGATTTGCTAGTCTCTTAAAAACTGCCCGTAATATTGGGTTCATGATTTAATTTTAAACAATAAACACTTTAATTTTTTTTTAAAACAGATGATTTAAATTCGACTTTTGGACCCAAAACTTGGTGCTTTGCCAACTTGAGGTTCAAAATCCGCTGTTGTAGATGCTAAATTAAGTAAATAAATAATTAAATTAAATAAAGACAAGATGGTCTTACACCTTTGGCATAAACACAGTGTTCCAGCTTTACTTCTTGCTCCCTTTTTGAAACCTTGCCTTAGTATCAGAAGCCCTGGCATCTCTGAAGCATCCTGTGGTTGACTCATATCAATGATCAATGGATTTTGAGCAGTTTGCATCACTTCTGAAAATAGGTCACTTCTGAATATCTCTAAAAATAAACTTACACACCTGATTTTGGTATTCATTATTTCAAAAGTGTTTGCCTTAGAAATAAAATCTGAGGCTTCCTTTTCTGACGTTCAGTATGCTATCATACTGAGATAAAGTGTTTACTCTTTAAGCAACCAAGTTGTGTTCTCCTTTACAATCAGAAACATTTAGAAATTATTCTTTAACTTCTTAGAAAGGCAAGCTCCCCTTACAAGTAAATAAAATCCTTAGTTATGTTACTAGATGCATTTATTTGTTTATGAATACAATCATGCTGCTTTATTCTGACTGTCTTTCTGAAGAAAGAAAATGTGCAAGTAAACATTTTCTTTAAACTTTCTATTTAAAGTAGGAAAAATACTTGGATTCTATTCTGCAGCGTACCCTACCATGTGTACATAGCTCTGAAACACATAGTTTAAATTTGAATGGGGACCATAAGAATGATCATACAAAAGCATTCGTCAAGTTTCTTGTTAACTACTTGACGATTTGTTAGATATGGGAACTTTGCAAAGGTTGATACACCTTTCTATACAAGTTTTGAACTAAAAACATGGTTTAGAATCCTATATTAAGTGGAAACATTTTTGAAGTAAAGGGAGTTGCATGTGTAATGGAAAATTAACTTTGCATACATTGTGCCTTCTGTTTTGTTTTTTTTTAAATGAATGCGTATGTCTTTCATAATTTTTTCTTAATAAACTAAATGCATTATGTTAAAGAATAATTATGCAGTAGCTTATTTCAGTTTGTTTAGATGTGTTAGGTATTGGTAGGAAAACTTCTCCAATTCAACTTGATTCTTGAAGAGTTTTTGTTTTCTACCCCAAAACAATTATATCAAACATAACTTTTCTGATGGTCTCCTACCTAAGAAAAGCACTGTGGTCTTTGATAGTCATCACAACTTGATGAACTTTAAAAAAAAAAAAACAAACAAAAAAAACACCAAACAAAAAACAAACCAAAAATGCATGGGAGTTATCATTGTGATAGATAATAGGATTGCTGCTGTCTTCTGTTTAATATATATTTGTTTTCTTTTTGTACAGGTCATCCTTATAGAATTTTTACCAAAGACACCGATTTTTCGACCAGATTAGCATTTGGTTTATTTATAGAGACTTATTCAAGTATGTTGTCTTTCCAATGGTGCCTTGCTTGGTGCTCTCCTAGTGGTGACATAGCATTGGTTCTACAGAATCTTGTGGTGTTTTCATTCTTTTTTATTTTTTTTTGTTTTGTTGTTTGTTTGTTTTTTTTTAAATAAGAGCATGTTCTAAGTGCATTTGGTCAAACTCTGCAAAGTAATTTCACGCAAATGTTAACTACTACTTAAGTTATTGTTACTTTTACTGCTCCTGTTTATTAATGTATCTTGATTTTTCAGTCTTTTATATGTGTGCGCGCGCGTGTGTACATATATATATTACTATAAATACACAGCTGAAAATGGTATACAAATGAGCAGGTATTTTTTTATTCCAAAGTGACACAACTGATTTACTGTACATCGTATAAGTCCTTTTAATCATTCATTTACATGCTGAAGTACCTTCTAAGATCTTCCTAAACTTGTCAGTAACTAGTCAATTGTAAATATTCTGTTTTTTTCTTTTTTGGGGGGCGTTTCTTTTTTTTGGGGGGGATATTGGCTACCCTCTTCCAACAAAATAGAGACATAAGGTTCTTCTTGAAAATGCTTTTTGGAACCCAAATATTGTTACATTAGTAGAAATCTTAGTGCTTTTCATGAAGAAGTCCTATCAGCTGGTTCTGAAAAAGTTCTAATTTAAAGGTTTTTAAAAAAAAGCAGCAAAATAGAATTATTTTACTCAGACTAGAAGAATTGCTGAGAGAATTGCATGCGTCTGGTTAGTAGAACTCAAGATGACAAAAATATATTAGTATTGCAGTTTATAATGTAGTGGTTTTAATTCAGGCCAATGCCATGTATCAGCTTTATTCATATTGTTTACCAGATCCTGTACACGGGTGCAGAAGGACTTGTTTTACTAAAATGTATTGTCCAAGAGGACCTTTCAGGCTTTGTGGGTTTTTTGTTTGTTTTAAAGCCACATAAGCAGAAAAAAGTTACTGAAGAAATCTTGAACAGTACAGTTGCAGATGCAAATGCAGATGCCATGTATTAAAAATAATCAAAGCAGGGTACACTGGGCAACCATGTAAGTTTAAATATGTTAGTTAATTATTTATTACACCCTTACTTCTGCGCATTTGGTTTACAAAGTTTATTTTCTGCACAAGTATAAGACTTTTTTTAACTGGATATATGATGTATGCTTGGGTCAGGCCAGTTGTATTTCATTCTTCTACTTATAGTTGTACATATCTTCACACATAGTTTTTTTGTTTCAATTGCAACTCAATCATATTTTTAAATTTGCTTTAGGTATCTAAAATTACTGTACATGAACATTAATGTAAGTTAAGAATATGTTCCTTGTACAGTTGTGGTAGCAAGCAATAATGTGAATATATGAAAAAACAGATATACTCTGCTTAATATTTGTATGAATGAAAAGTTGATACCACTACAAGAATAATCTTCTCTTTGTAATCTTTTAAATACAAGTTTTATTTCAAGGTAATATATTACAGGTACCTTGATGCTGTGAACTATTTTTCTATGTCTTCAAAATATTTATTCTCTGTAAAATATTCCTTAGTATTATATTCCTAAATTGTTGGTAGTGGGAGTGGTCTAGAAAGTTTTAAGTTTTCTTAAATCTAAGCCTTCTGTAGCTGTTCCCAAAACTCATCCTTTGGTCAGCTTTCGTCTGTGGATTCCTTCTGTTTACTTTGAAAATAGCTCAGCTATGCTTTTCATACAAGCCTACAAGTGTGTTTCTTTGACTTGACAGAACATGATTTTTAACCAGTTTTGTGCTGCCTCAGTCTTCTGGGTGCCACAGTTGTTTGTCCCCAAAGTAACTGGTTATAATTTTTTTAAAAATCAATTTCAGCCTCTCTAGTACAAATCCAGGTCTGCAATACTCCTCCTCTCACCCAGAAGTATTAGTTACAATCTCAGACCGGTTTCAGCCTGCCAAGGAGGTCAGAAGCCTGACATTGATGGCAGCTGAGGTTGTGGAGGTTCAAGGTGCAGGGTAGAGGCTGAAATTGAATGGAAATGATAACTAGTAATAAATACTGATGACCAGAAGTATATGTTGATTTCTTCAAGTGTCAGTTTTCAATGAAATAAATATCGAATCATACAAGGCCTAGATTTCATTACCATAATTCTCATTTGACTGCATAGATAGGTTTGTGTCCTGGATGCAGTTGTCCCCTGGTAGTTCAGTAGTGGGGAGGGATAGGCTGGGTATGGCTTGTGATAGGTTCATAGCAGCACCGCATTCAGCGTGAGCTATTCACCTTAGTTTACTATCCAAACTTTCCATAGTACATTCTGTGACACCACGATTACGTTGCCAGCATCACCCAAACCTACCTACAGTAAAGCTAGTTTGAGCGCAATGTGTGCTGAAACCAGAGCAGTGAATAGAGTGTGGCTTACAGGTTTACAAAGAGTATCTTGTTAGTAAAGCTTTCACACAAGTGGTAGTGCTGGTTAAGATCTTGTCTACTTTTAGGTGCATCTGCAGTCATCTGCTTGTTTAGCAGACATTTCGGTATTTTAACTATGAATTTCTCTAAGAATTCTAGTGTAGGAGTCCAAAGTAGAGCTCTGAGCAAATAAAAAGTTAAATCCCTTAGTAAGGAGGCCAGACTAATTGCCTCTTAAAGCATTTCTGGTATTTTATTGAAACAATGTCCCTGACTTAAAATATGACCAGGAAACTTGAGAAACTGCATGTGTGTGTGTATATATATAGAGGAGTTTTGCTCAAAAGTGTTACTCTCCTGATGGGATAGTACACTCATCTAGTAAGAACGTTACAAAACGTTTTCATGCAATCCCTTTCGGTTCATTAATTACAATGATAGAAATTCAACATGGCAGGAACTTTAATCAACTATTTCATGCCTGCAGCAATCATCAGGATTTTCCTTTGATGTCATTTCTAAAATACTAAATCTATTTTTTTTGGGTGCTAGTGAGAAGACATATTGTACCTTTTTTTTTGTCCAATTGGTAAAGAATGAAGTTGCAAGAGTTTGAGCAGGCCAGAAGCTGTATCAGGACTTTCAGGGCATAGCCTACTCTTTCCTAAAATAAATATTACATTGTACTAACTTGTTCAGCTTCTTGCAACTCAGCAATTCCAACAAATAATCTTACCAATTTCCTTGAATAGTAAGAATTGTGTACCCACTTGATATTAATCATTTAACAAATGATGCTCATTATGTCTGTTTCACCTTTAGCCTGAAAAACTAATGGTAAAGGCATCAAGGACTCCCTATTATTTGAGATATAGTGACTTTAACTGGCCAATAAAGATTTATTTCTTACTGTAATATGGTCAAAATTAATTATTTTTAATCTTTTAGTGACAGGTAGAAATAAATCCTGAGGGAGAAAGGCTTTCTTTCTGACCCTACATGAAGAATTCTGTAGAGCTCATCTATTCTTCAGTAGCTGTGATTCGAAGTTCATACTGGGATTGGCAAACTTCACCAGAAATTAAAATATTTATGGAGGTAGTTTACATGAAATAAGTAAATTTTTTGTAATAGCTCAATAAGAGTAATTTTAATAAAGTATGTATACAAATCCAAAATTTTCCACGATACTCAAACTGAGTAGCTTGTAAAAACTTCTTACAGTACTTAGATGTAAATGATAATCTCCAAATCAATTTGTTAAATGATACTTTTTTGTAAATCTCAAGACCATGGTGTTTAAATGTAATACTTTATCTCTGAGATACATGCTTACTTAAAAGTCAGTTTTCATTTTTTTTCTAAAAGTCATTATTTAGTCCTGAAGATTGTAGAGAAGAGCTTTAAAATGCAATCTGTAACTGCTCAGAAGCCAGAAGGCAGAGAAAAAGAACTTGTCTTTATTCCCTTCCCTCCACCCCCCACCTCAAAGTCTTAATTTTAAATCGACCCCCTTGTTTTGGAAGCCCTAGCTTATGGTTTTTGAGCAGCTGGCAATAATGCAAATTGTCCACCAAAAAACCCCCATTTGAATTCTGA
The DNA here is from genome assembly GCF_000690535.1 of Cariama cristata. Classification (NCBI taxonomy): domain Eukaryota; kingdom Metazoa; phylum Chordata; class Aves; order Cariamiformes; family Cariamidae; genus Cariama; species Cariama cristata. Next base: position 28,214 of record NW_009612450.1, read on the forward strand.
ACGATTTAAAGAGATCACTTTAATTGAAGAGGCAAAAGACTTGTTAAGCAAAGAAAATCCCTGGTTCTTTTAAGTTCTCCCAGCCCTGCTGTTGAGTAATTAAAAGAAGGATGATGATGACCCTATAGTAGGTCAAAATCCGGATGATTTTATGTAAAGGAAATGCTCAATTAGAGAGGTCTCAGAGCCCCAAATGCCTTGGATTCATAGTAGCCACTTATTAAGGGTAAGTGGCACTGGCTAGTTTTGTATCCCTGACTAAAATAATTTGTTGCTCTTCAGCAACCTTGCTTATGAAAAGAAAGCATTTCAGAAATAAGATCTATATTCGTCACCGCTAATTTGCTGTAATTTCTGTGCTGCTTCTCCCTAAAGCCATGTTGCATTTCCATCACAAATGGCTAAATGTATGATCGTTATAATGCCTTTAATAGCCATATTGTAGGTAGAAATATTAACTTCTCAGGGACTGATAGGAAATATGAAAATGGAGTTAATGAGCTGAATGCCTATCTGCATGAAGGCTTACTTTGCAAATGGTACCCTAGAAAACTTCTGATTGTAATATGCATGACCATTATGAATGTTACCAATATACAGCTATGAGAGCTCCCTTTACCCTGTATTATTAGGCTGCTGAATGTCAAAGTATGTTGGATAAGGACAAATGAAGGTTTTTTTCTGATTTGGGTAGAGTGATTATTTCTAATGGTGCTACCTTCTTAATTCCTGTGTTTATTCTTTGTGAAGTTCTCTATGTAGGCTGGGCGAATCAGGGCATACTGATATAATGAGAAAACAGTATCATTCTTAAGGAAGTGGAAAAATTTTAAGGAGAGAGATACTCTGGAAGCAAAAAAAATTCACTGCTGAAAACATCATGCATTTATTCTTCATTAGTTACAGATATCTGTTTTGGTGGTTTTGTTGGTAACGGTATTTTGCAGTTCATTAATTTTTGAACTTCATCTTTTTGCACACTGTTTCAGCATGAGCTGAATTAGAGATTATTTTTGAAAATTAAAAAAAGCCCAAACCAAACAAATCCTTGCATGAAACTTCATATATTGACACTTCTGCTGGTGTGTGTATCTCCACCACATGACACCTGGGTGATACATCTTTTATAAACTACATTTTATTGTTTTAATGGAAGATGCCCTTTTAAAAAAATTCTTCTATTTCATTCAGCTCATATTTTATTAAGATTTATTTTTTTGAAATAAGATTCATAAATGCTTGACTCCTCAGAGTACAACAGACCATTAGGAAAGATTTAGTGAGGCAAAAGACGAAACGTAGCGACGCCCCAAAGACTGAATTTAGGGATTAGGTTTGGAATTCTCTGAGTGTGATGGAAAACAGTTTTGAACTGAATGAAATGGTATTGAATAATGAAAGTTAAGTAAAAGCTAGCAATCTATTTCAGTAATTATGTGTACTTGATTTCTATTTTTCTAATCTTCTATTTCTTAATTTCTATTACATTTTTTATTTTAACAAGTGTGTTATTAATTTATTTTGGTTATACCTAACTGATAGACAATTCTGCTATTATGCAGATTTTGAGGTAATAAGCTTCCTTCTAAACTCAGCATCTCTTAGTTTAAAATATCCAGACCAAAATGGAATCGCTGAAGAGAGCTGTGCAGGGAGTACAGAACAGACTTTTCCTAAGCTGGAGCCTGTAATGCACGGCTAATTGTTTCCAAAGAAAATACTTGACTTGTCTAGGCAGCTCCTGTCATGGGACAGTATATCTAAGGTCCAGGAGTAAGATCCAGTTAGGACAATTTAAGTTCAGGTAAGTAAGAGGGACTTTTGTAGTTAGTTGTAGCTTTTTACGGAGAAGGGAACCATTGACAGATGCTCACTTTTGGAGGGCACATAGTAGATTTTATAATGTTTATTGAAATGTGCTTTTTTTCTCCCCCTCGTTTATAACTTCATCATTGAAAGTTACTTTGCCTTGTGTTGAAAACTAGACTTGATAGTTAGCTAAAGATTTTTTTCTGTTATGGTGTTTTAGGTTTGTGAATCCATTTTTTAAATCACGTTTAGAAATTTTTCAAAAAGTTAGATATCCTGATGCAATATAACTGATACTTTTAGTGGCTCTATGTTTAAACTGATTTCATTGTACCAATATAAATATCTCACTCATCCACTCTAAATGTTTATCTTTGATCCTTCCGTGCTTGCAGCAGGCTTTCTAACTTGTTTGGGTATGCAATGTACCTCCTTGTTAATACTGTCAATGAGCAGTTTGGTTCAGTGAGATAACAAGGAATGCAGAGTAGTTCCTCATTTGAAAAGTGTAACTGGGATTCTTCTTTCCATAAAAGACTTGAGTATGGTATCAGAATACGAAACTAATTCCAAACATAAATTTTAAAGAGAACGGTAAACTACAAAACAGTGCCTAAATGTTGTGTGCTAAATTAGTCCTGTGTAATTCATGTTGCTTTAAAAGAATTTGCAGAGAATTGCGTCTGATTGTGTTTGCTTGGGAAAAACCTGTTAAACCTACAAAGCAGTAATGGTAAATAAGTCACTGAAAGGATGTTATCTTTCAAGAAGGCAAACTTAAAAACCAGTGTTTTGGACTATGTTAAAATCCATTTCAGGCAGAAAATGCATAAGCAATAATTTAACCTAGAATTGGATATTAAGGAAGCTGCTATTTATAGAGAGACTTGATGGTAATTTTGTCTGTTGGGCATCTCCTCTCATAAAGAGTTCAGACAGATAGGGTTACTGTGATTTCCACTATTGTAACATTCCTCTTCAGATATTTGAAGTCCGGGTGAGAGACTGAAAGCTTAGAGGCCAGTACTGTGTTCACAGGGCACACGGCTTTGGGAGGGGAAGATAGGAAAAAAAGGACTTTTTTTAAGGCTGCACAATTGTATATATGCATATTTAAGAGTATTTAACCATGTCTGCTAAATTACTGAAGTTAATCTATTGTTGAATTATAGAATATTATTTAATACATCAACATAGTTTTTTCCTGACCTGACCCAGAATTGGAATGGACTCCAATATGAATTTTTTTAAAGCATTTCATAAGTTGTATGTATTATAAACCAATAAAATAATTGTTAACCTATCCACTGAGCCTTACTGTTTTTCATTTATCCAATATGTCGAAGGGGGCCTGGTAGGGAGAGGAAGAAAAAGAAAGAAAAACCCCAGAAACTTTTGCCTTACAATACAGTGGTCTCTTCTAATTTCCAGTTGATATTT
>NW_009612450.1:31502-32481 GCF_000690535.1 Cariama cristata
GGTGGAAATAGTTTTGGGTGATTTAGGTGTCTCTAGGACTAGAGTTACCAAATTTAGAGGCATTGCCTACCTGAAAACACTGAGTGTTTTCATTAAGTCCGCATTTGGAGTTCTTTAAGCTTTTCAAGCCCTAATGGTAGTAGGATTTATTATATGTATTATCGTTGTGGCTGAATAGTAATGTTGAAACTGTTTATATGCTTTGTTTTTATACACTGGTGCTCTCAAACAAGATCTACTTTCCATCTAGTTAAGGCAGACACCATTTATTCAGAAAGGAATCCTTCCCGTCTGTGTAATTCACACATTTTTAAGATGGTCAGATACGAAATTCTGGTTAACCTGAACCTTGGGAACAAAACCGAGTCTTGCGCTCTCTGCTGCTCCGGGTAAGGTCTCGGTTCTCATCAGCCGGCAGCTTTTTTTTGCGTTAAACATTTTACAGCTCTTTGGTTAGTCTGGAAATCTTAACAGGCTCTTTCTATGCGTGCGTATGATGTATTTAATATATGTGCGTGTGTATAAAAGGTGTGGGTGGGGAGGGGTGCTGCTGCGGGGCGGTGTGAAGCATTCCGGGTGTTGTAATTTGGGCTTGCAAAGCGGTATGATACAATGTTGCTGAGCAGAAAAGCGCACGATAGATTTAATGTAGCCAATTGTGTACTTTTGAAAAAAAGAGTAACTGTTCAGTGTGAGTTAATTTTGGATTTTTTCAGCATCTCTCTTTTAGGCTTTGTGCCGCATTCTTCTAGACAAATGCGTATTCCATGTGGGCCACTGTTCTGCTAAATGCTCTCAGTTCTCCTTTTGCAATCAAGATTATGTTGCTAAGGAGATTTTGCTTTTATTGGTGCCATTGATTTGTGTTAATACGTTTTGAATACCTCTCGGTATTCTTCCGTAGACAAGGCCAAAAGAAAAACTTCCCTGAGTTTCCCCATTTACATTACAAATGGAGCGGTGGTGTAATGAAGCCGAT
>NW_009612451.1:0-310 GCF_000690535.1 Cariama cristata
CATGTTCAGCCGGCCATCGACCAACACCTGCACGTCCTTTTCTGCTTTCCAGCCACTCTTCCGCAGGCCTGTAGCGTTGCGTGGGGTTGATGTGACCCAAGTGCAGGACCCAGCACTTGGGCTTGTTGAACCTCATACAGATGGTCTTGGCCCACTGATCCAGCCTGTCCAGGTCCCCCTGCAGAGCCTTGCTGTCCTCCAGCAGATCAACACTCCCTCCTAACTTGATGTCATCTGCAAGTTTACTGAGGACTCCCTCAATCCCCACACCCAGATCATCTATAAAGATGTTGAAGCATATGGCCGACAA
>NW_009612451.1:442-5641 GCF_000690535.1 Cariama cristata
TCCCCGGTAACTAGCGACAGGACAAGAGGAAACGGTCTCAAGTTGCACCAGGGGAGGTTCAGGCTCGACATTAGAAAGAAATTCTTCACTGTTAGAGTCTTTAAGCATTGGAATGGGCTGCCCAGGGAGGTGGTGGAGTCACCATCCCTGGAGGAGTTTAAGAAAAGACTGGACGTGGCACTTAGTGCAATGGTCTAGTTGACATGGTGGTGTTAGGGCAAAGATCCCAGAGGTCTCTTCCAACCAAATAGATTCTGTGATTCTGTGAACACTGTCACCCAACTTGGTGTCGTCTGCAAACTTACTGAGGGTGCACTTGATCGCCTCATCCAGGTCACTGGTAAAAATATTAAACAGAACTGGCCCCAATACTGATCCCAGCGGAAAGCCACTTGTGACCAGCTGCCAACTGGATTTAACTCCATTTGCCACAACTCTTTGGGCCTGGCCACCCAGCCAGTTTTTTACCCAGGAAAGCACACGCCCATCCAAGCCATGAGCAGCCAGTTTCTCCAGGAGAATGCCATGGAAAACAATGTAAAAAAAAAAATCTCCTTTAGGTTCTGCTCTACAGCACAGGGATGAGTTTGCTCATCTTTAAAACTACTCAGTCTTTTTAAAAAACATTGGGTTCACATCCCAGGCACTTCACTTTTTGAACCTGCAGGAGTTAGTAAGTGGACCCAGGATGTTATTATTATCTTGGGGTTTGCTACAGAGACTCTTTTCTGCGCAGGTGTCCCAGAGGACCAGCTGAAGTATGACAAGGAAGGATCTTTGTGCTTTGGCTACCTTTCCTACCTAGAAGCTTATGCAAATTAATTTATTTTTCAGAGTTATTTACAGATATTCAGCTACAGGATCATGAAGAATAAGACCCATTTCAGCAGCAAAACTTATGGTCATGAACCTGCACACACCTGCACAATAACAAGACATACTGGTTTTAGGCTGACTCCAGCTCTGGTTTGGGAATGCTGATCAATCTGTGCAATGCCATAATTTTTTCGATTTGTTTCATAGCACTTTCTAATTATCTACACTCTGGTTTTCTCCAGCTGCCTGTAGTGCACCTCTCTCTGACACAGTGAGGGACATTTGGGCTGTGCAACATACTGGCTATAGCATGAGTCTGCTGTGCTGTCGTAACTCTGCCACAGCAACTACTAAAACACCCCAAAAGTTTATGAAGTAAATGCAAGGGAATAAAGCATAGATACGACCAACAGCAGCACATCTAGGGCATGGAGCTCTTTATTGCTGCTGTTGTTGGCAATAGCTGTTCACAGCTCTGTAGCCTGCCCCTCCCATGGCTGGAGGACAAAACAGAAGAGAGAGCAGGAAAACTCATGTAAAATGTTTAGGACCATCAAAATGCAACCAGTGTTCTCAGGTCTTTCTGATGCTACCCTGATTTCAGCAGATGTGATGTTGGGTCTGGACACTCCCTGGCAGACCAGCACTGCAAATTCTAGAAGAGGCTGAGAAGAGTGTGAGGCAGCTGGGACCATGCTGATGTAGCATCTCACAGCTCCTGCTTTCATCTCTGAGTCTGCAACTCTGTAGTTAAAACTCACCTTTTGTCTCTTATTGAAACCAGACTGTGTCATTCCTGGCTTATTTTGCATTTTCTCCCTGAATGCTCATGATTTTGTTTAAGATATTCACACGTTTTGGGGACTGTTTGACTGATAAAGCTGCACTGCCGCACTAAATAATCATGTAAATATTCCAAGACAACAGTATTATCGTTGTTCTATGTATTTATGTAAGTTTGTTGGTGATTTTATTCCTGGTAAATGCAAAAGATAAAGCCTCCTGTACGAACTGAAGGCACTGGTGGGTACTTAATTTAGGTCCCTAATAATGAAATGAGGCAAATAACAACCTTTTTGAAGTTTCAGCCTCTGGCAAGGCTCACACAGTCTGGTTTCGCCTCGTTCAAAAGGTTTAACGAGACATGGGTCTTGTGTGCCTGTGTTTATGGAAAGAGAAAGAAAGAAGGACTCTCAAGAGCTGGGAAGCATGAGACTGTGTGAAACAAAATAGGCTTTGTGGGCTGACCTCGGGTATCCCTCACCTACCTGGGTTTCCGCATGGAAAATAGGTGGTGCCAGAAGGCGGCAAACATGTGGAAAGGTTTATGTGCCTCCAAGCTTGTCTGTTTTCTCTGACCAAAAAGCACTACCTCTCATAACTAACTTTGCCCTGCTTGTAAGTGTTTTATTATTTCAATCTAGCCCTGAAAGAGTTTGCTCAGCGCAAATCATACTGTTTTCCAGCAGTAGCCGAGGCACTGGCCTTACCAGTCCTGAGAGACGAGACCTGCAAGTGCTTAAGCGATGCACAGCTTGCAGAACCAGTTACTGGGAGCAGCAGGGCTCTGCAGTGAAGGGCTTCATTTAGGCAGAGAAACTCATGGGAAAAGAAGCTGGCAGTTGGGGGGGCAAGACCCAGCTGGGGTGCCCATAAAAAGACCTATATGGCAGAGAAATTAAGTTAATTCAAGAAATATGATGGCTTCAGTCTGTTGATTTTGAAGTTATCCATGTATGGTATGAGTTTAAAGAATATATTATAATCCTAAATAATAACACCTTGCCTCAGACTTTGCTCAGCCATCTACATAGTTCCCTCTCTATTGCATTTCCACTTTTAGATAGATTTTTCCAATTCCTGTTCCATTGCATAGCCGAATAACAGTGAGTGCCTCTAAAGGCAAAGAATAGTGACTCAACAAGACCATTGAGTAACCACATCTCTCCTAATACCAATATACTTCTTTAGCTGTGGTATTCCAGGTGACCACATACTTAGCCAATGCCTAATGCTGTCTCTGCCAATAACAAATCTGTTGCTCCTCTGGATTTGCAGACATTTCTTCCTTGCTATTGAATAACTTATGGAAACTTTTTTCTACCACTTCCTAGCAGCCAACTGAAGTGTGTTAAAAAATTGTTTTACTTCCAAGTCATTACTATGAGGTTACCTTTGGTTTCACTAAGTTGTTCTAAAAAAAGTGGCAGATTTTATGCTGTGAATACTAAGGCGATATTTCTAGAGTCCTGGAACAGGGACTCATCTCAGTGATACCAGCTCAGATTAGAAACTCATGATCCCAAGACAGATGCAGTGGAAGACTGCAGATGTTACTTCTCTAAACTTGAGTGTTATAGCTCCAGCAGCTTCCTTGAAGCAGCAAAGCAACTTGGATATTTACTTTGCATAGTTCATTACCAGGGATCTTGCGATTTCCAGAGCTGGACAAGTAACTAACAATGTGATTTTAAAAGTCTCTTTTAATCACAGCCTTCTAGAATTTAGTCATTGCTTGAAAATACTTTCAGAACAAATGTGAGGCAAATCTCATCCTACAGGCAGTGAGCAAGCCCTTAGATACGAACACTGAACATATTCAGGACCCAGTTTCCTAAGCCACATTTTTTCTGTGCTCTGACGGGATAAACAGAACTTTTCCAATGAGTTTTCTTCTGCAGATACTCATGATCCTGAATTGGATTTCTGCTTTGTACTTTAAGTCTACAATCCTTGCTTAAATTTTGCTGTTCTGGCAAATAGTTTTGAAACTACATTTATTGGCTACAAGAGGCACTGGAAATGGAAACAAAAGAGATATAAAACCATTTTGAACAACGGAAAAAATGTGAATAATCTTCACAGTATGTTTTCATATTATCATTTCAGTGAAAATTAAGGGAAATTAAGCTTGCAAAAACTTGGAAATAAATAGGCACCTTTGAATGTACCAAATATCTTGATTCTATCTTAAAATGTCTTGCAAGATATATATTTGGGAGTTTATAAAAACTGCAATAATGAACACAATAATTTCCAATATTTATTCTGTGTAAATCTACTGAGATTGTCATCACTTGGCAAAACACTTGCTAAGAAGGTGTCACATTCTTCAAAAAACTACCCCCAGTTATGCATATAATTTAAAAGAATAATGAGGCTTTCCAACTTTGCTTGAGAATGAGAGCTGCTACTGCATGAATCATAGAATATTTCTCTGGAAACATTCTCGAATTTCTCTTATGGTGTTTTGATTGCTACCATCCAGCAAGTATCTTTTCTTTATGATGCCAAAGCCTGATACCTTCTCAGCCCCCACTAGATTCTTTTTTGCATTGCCTTGCTTACAAATATACAGTGAAGCACCCCTAGCCAGCTTGCCTCCAAGTTTCCAGCAAGTCTGCTCTATCTGTTAAGAGCTCTATTTTCTATTCAAGGCATTTCCTTCATTTATTTTACCGCTGGTATCATGGTTTGTTCACTGTTTCCTTGGAGCAAAGGAGCCCCAGGTCTTCTACACCTACTTTAATCGTGTTCTTCTTAACTGGGATCAGACAGTGGAGGCTTCTGCTGAGGCACCTCTACCCCTCTCTTCCCCAGGGTTTCATTTTGAAAATGATTATTTGAACTCCACAGTAAGGAGAGGTTGCACATACTCATCACTCTGGAGAAGCTCTTCCAATCACAATACATGGCGACTCAACCTGAAAATGTTCAGCCTGATTTAGAGGTGGATCAGCAGGAATTAGAGGACAATGTTTTTCCTCCACTGTAATGTAGCGACAAATCTGTATGCTACCAGCACATGGCGACCTCACATCCAACATACTGCATATTTCTCTACTTGTTGGCAAAGCTTGCTGTGTATTTGCAAATGCTTACTCCTTGCCTCAACAACATTACTTTTTCCATTAATTATAATACTTAAAACACGGTCATAACCAGTTTAATAACTCATTCTGGAGATAAATACTTAAGGGGATAAAAGAACAAAATGCTGTCTCCCTGCAAATTAAGGCACTTATTGTCTTACCTTTTACTGAACCAGGCAGAAATGCCACATCCTACAGACATTCCTACAGGGGCAGGTGCCTCACAGCTGAATACACATGCTGTGAAATGCTATTTCACACACACAAGTCCCTGCTCACCCTCGCTGTCCTTTACTGCTCTTGCATTCTGCCAGGACAGAGCAGAACAAATTTCCTTTCCCTTTCTCCTTCTCCAACAGTGTCCTGTAAACAACATACATTTTCCTGCCATTTCTACATAGCAGCAGACGTACAGAAGGAAAGATGGATCAGTGTACAGGCCTTCAAAAATAATGCAGTTCTTTCCCCACAATTGATTTCCTCTATGCATACCTTGTACTATATATATATT
>NW_009612452.1:0-12107 GCF_000690535.1 Cariama cristata
GCTGGCTCATGTTCAGCTGCTGTCCACCAACACCCCTTTCCCCTGGACCCCTCTGTTAGCCAGGCCCCTCAACAGGCCGAAGTCTGCCCTCCAGAAGTCCAAAGTAGCAGTTCTGCTGACCCCCTCCTTACTTCTCTGAGAATGGAGAACTCTATCATTTTGTGATCGCTATACCCAAGATGGCCTCCAACCACCACACCACCCACCAGTCCTTCTCTGTTCACAAACACCAGGTCCAGCGCACACATTCCCTAGTTGGCTCCCTCACCAGCTGTGAGACAGAACCAAAATCCATGAAAAATCCTGGTCTTTGAATCATGATAGCTTCCATATAAACAATACAGCAGGAAGGTTCTTCTTGTTGAAATCGGTGGACATCAATGAATTCTTCTGAACTGGATGGCATCAAGTCCCAGCCTTTTTATTTTCTAGAGGGTGGTGGAAAATTCAGCCTGTTGTTTAACTGTTTTTGTTCTTATTATTTATTTTTAGCCTGTGTTTCCTTTCCCCTTCTCCCTATGGGAAGCCTTGTAGTTGTCTACAAAACCTACTTAAAATCTGAACCAAGAAGTTAATGCCATGTTGAAATCTCATACAGCTCTTACTTATAAGCATACAGCTTCATTCTGCATGAAGGATGCAGTGAAAAGTCACAGCATTTGACAGCTGTGGCCAGCATCACTGCTCACTTGGTCCCGGCAGCTCAGGGACCAGACCTAAAAGACGCTCCAGACTTCTTCATAATTATCATTGCTATTACGAAGGAAGGAGTTAAATTATAGGATTGAAGACTAATGCATCTTTTGAGTGTCATGGCATAGACAGTAGGGACTGTGGAGACTTCAGAGACAGAATCGTCACCTGAATTAAATGCATTAGGTGTCAAGGGACATTACACTGAGATGGTGGGGACAAGGACATTTTTCTTTCCGTGTTGGTCAGACATGTCTAACTGTGGGGTCCTGGTCCAGGGACACAGAAGGAGGTGGTGAATAGCAATCGGACTACGCCTGAGCTGTCACTGCAGCTGTACGGGAGATGCCACGCCATGAGATACACTCCTTTTTGGGTCTGGGCAAACACCTCCCAGGAAAATATCCGCTGGGAAGTCCTAGGACTGGGACCACATCAGACAGTCTGACAGGGAGGTCCCCTGGGGGACTGCGATGCTGGGATGCTCCCTTGGGCATGGCTCCGCTAGACTACAAAGAAAAAACCTTCTAAAACCAGAATATAATACATATATATGTGTGTATATATATACACACACACATACACACATCCATGTTACTCTCTCTGTTTTTATAAAAAGGTTTTTTTTCACATTAAGCCCTTACCTCATGGCCAGCTTGGCCTTCAGGTGCTATGAAGTGACGTGCCAAGGTTGGCCGATCTCTGCTGGTTTGCAGCCGCTCAGGAATTCACCGTTGCGTCTCTGTGCGAACGGCTGCGGACGTGAAGTCGTAGGGGAAAGGGAGCAGCAACCAACGCAGCTTTGCTTGCACAGGTTCACTGGAATTACGTAATTACTTTCTTCAAGCTAAAAGTATTTCAAGTGTTTAATTGCCAGCGCTACATAACAATCTGGAGTAATTATATAATTAGCAAGAAATTGCAGCTCCCATTAGGTACTTAGAACAAGTCAAATTTAGGTTTGATTTTTTAAAAAGGTGGGAAGTTGTGCACATGTGGTTTTTTGCATAACGATATGACCTCGAAGAAGTGAGGGAGTCGATTTTTTTCCTTTCCGTAAATGAACATTTCAGTATTCATTTAGAAAATAGTTTGAGTAAGACTTGGTTGAGAAGATTGAGAAATCTAGTGAAATTGGTGTTTAAAAACTTCATTGGGATTAGTTGTTTCCTTACCAGAAAGCTTGCCAGGATCGGTAATATTGGATTTCAGTATCACTTTGAACGGAAAAAGAATTGGACCAGTTCCAGGGACAACGTCTTGCGAGGGAGAAGATGGGAAAAGAAACCAGATCTAACACCCAGACCGTGAATTCTTCCCCTCTAATGGGAGCTGCCCTCTGACACAACGGTGCTACCTGGTGCTTTGTAACCAGGATTGGAAAAAAGGGCTATCACATCCCTGCCATATTGCTGATCCTGTTGTTTAAGTGATCAACGTTGCATTCATTAAAGCCATTGGAGTCTTGCCATATGTATCAGCCAAATTTCCTCCCTGAGCGAGCTCCCGACTCTCCCAATGATAAACAATTTTATCGAAGAAGTGACGCGAACCTTTTTTACGTGCAGGGGGAGGGAGAAAATGCCTGTGCATTTTCCACTTAGATGTGCAAAATTAAGATTTGTTTAAGTGATCAACGTTGCATTCATTAAAGCCATTGGAGTCTTGCCATATGTATCAGCCAAATTTCCTCCCTGAGCGAGCTCCCGACTCTCCCAATGATAAACAATTTTATCGAAGAAGTGACGCGAACCTTTTTTACGTGCAGGGGGAGGGAGAAAATGCCTGTGCATTTTCCACTTAGATGTGCAAAATTAAGATCCTGCCTAACTAACCTCTTTTAAAGTCTTGAGCGGGGCCCAGGAGATATAATTGATTTGGATTTTTTAAAAGCCGGTGCCAATTTCATCAGAAAGACGTCCTGTGCAGCTAAAACCCACTGGGAGCCAGCACGAAATAATGGAATGGTTAAGTAACTTATTACAGACAGCAAGGAGAATTTGTAGCAGAAACTGTAGGCATGTCATTCTGGTGCCAGGTCAGAGAAATCAGTTATAAAATTGATTGCATTTGGTGGTGAGGCAAAACACAAAGGTGCCAGACAAAGGGAGATGGGGCAAATGTTGCAACGCCAAGCTGCTGAATGGGGAGAGAGCGGTAAAACAACGGGACAGGAAAAATAAGGGTTTGACGAGCTGCATATGAAGACTGAAATTATACTGCAAACTTTGGAAGCTCTGTTGTCATGCGGAAAAGTAATTGAATAGCCAGGCAGACAAATAGCTGTGTCCCCGCTAAATACAGGGCTGAGCAAACCTCATTGACTTCCACAGAAGGCAGCGGCGGTCAGGGACAGATCCTGCACCGGGGCCACAGAAATATGGAGCGTGTTGGCACGGTGGTAGGGAGGAAAGCAGCATCTCATGGCATTCAGGTGGCATCAGCCCTTTGACCCACCAACCACCTCCCTGGTGCTACAGCGTGCAGGGGGACATGTCCGACCGGGGCGGGGGTACCCGGGGTGGGAGCTGCCGCTGCTCCGTGCACCCACTGCGGTAAGCAAATTTTACAGCTGCCTTCTAAGCAGACAAAAAGCAGGGGGAAAAAAGCAATAAATTATCAACAAGGACGAGGAATTTGATGGTGGAGGTGGTAAAGCGGGGAGTGGGTTTTGGAGATAACCGGTGTCACGCCGTAGTGGATGTAAATCCCTACAGTCGGGTCTGGCCGTTTACACTGCGAGGATCCAGCCCTTTGTTCCCCGCAGACTCCGGGATTAGTGGAAATGAAAAGGATAAAGAACAGACCTCATGAAGCTGCGATTCACCCAAACATTAATGTATGCGCATAAAAGGAACGGCCACCCGGGCCAGGCTGCAGAGAGAAAAGATGCTAAGGTCATTCAGGAGCAGATGTCACCTTAGCAGAAAACAAAGCAGTAAAATGAACAAGCCTCAATGGACCAAATGCCTTTTCAGGCAGGCTCCAGAATTCATGTTCCAGTAACAGAAATAAATGTACAGGGAAAATGTGTGTGTTTGTTTCTTTCTTTCACAGCAATATAATCACGTACTCGCGTCTGTGCAGGAGCTACTTGAAATAAAGCTAGAACAACGCTTATCTCTTATCAGCACTCGGGATTTGCAATAATGAAAAGATTTGCATAACAAATGCTGCTTCTCCTTGTTCTGGTTGGGATGGAAGTATTAATTTCCCCTACCTTTCCACCCTATTTTTTTAAAATGTACCCACCTTAGAGTCAAAAATGCAAACCCCTCTTCTTTTTAACGCCTGCCTAAGCCCTTCCATATGCTGACTTTCTCCTGCTGCAGTTTGGGGATTGAAATACATATATTTTTTCCCTTGTTTGTATCCTTACAGACTCCTTATGGCTTTTATGTACTTTCAGAGAAAATAAAGACAAAAGGCCTCATTCATCCCTTGTGTGGCTCAGTTTTACGCCCATGTCACTCCGTAGGCTTCTGCAGCCCTATTTAGAGCAAGGGAGGTGAGAGAAGGATCTACCCCACAGAGTCAATTAATTATGAAGTCAATCAGGAGGTAAATACATGCATTAGCATCGGCGAGGGCTAGAGGGGATCTCTTCTGCTGTATCACAGCGTCTTCATGCGCATCAGCCTGCTCTGCCCTTTGATCATTTATGCTCGCAGCCGTGCCCCCTCCTGCGTGCTCGTGTTAGATCTCCCGAGCTTTGTGCCTCGGCCGGGCGACAAGGGGAAATACTCGGTGCTGCTCCGAGGGCTGGGAGCCGGAGGGATGGATGGATCTCCCGAGGCTCTCCTGGCTGGCACTCAGCCTCCCCTTCCACCAAGGTGGAAAGAAATAGGCTCAGCACATTGCAGGCAGATATTTGACTCATCCCTTCAACCCAAAGAGGGCTCTCAGAGACCTTCCGCAGGCCACGCACCGACACGAAAACATGGGAGAGCGATTGCCTACAGCTAGGACCTGTATGAAATGTAACGTAAGTCGTGTTAGATCCATGAAGTCCACCGTTCAAGCCAAAACTGCGCTTGTTGAAGGGGTCGCAGTCATACTGATGCATTTTTTTTTCCAAGACCTTCTTGGAAAAGGTCTTCTTTCACTCTTAGAGTGGAACAGCTTTCCTAATATCTATTTCCTAAATCTTCCTCCCCCAAATAAACTCTATTTCTTCCAGTCCTCTTCCTGAGGAGCAACCTACATTTGGTCCAGAACAGCCTTTCACAACTGCATGCTCTCCTTGTGTCCCGTCACCGTATTTTTATCTTTTGTAGTAAAAAACCCCTAAATCCAGCTTACTTCTTCCCTTCCCCTTGCCATTACTCCTCAGAACAGCCTTTCACAACTGCATGCTCTCCTTGTGTCCCCTCACCGTATTTTTCTCTTTTCTAGTAAAAAAAAACCCTAAATCCAGCTTACTTCTTCCCTTCCCCTTGCCATTACTCCTGCAGCAGCAAAAAGCACACAAGACACATCGAAGCAATTGTCAGCCCAAGCGCTCGCCCTGGATCATGTGTGGAATTTGTCTGCCTGGTTGGGGTGGTTTCTGTTGAGGGTTTGGGTTTCACCCTACGCATTGCTGTCCTCAGCACATCCATGCCTTTGCATGGAGGCATCGCAGGAGCATGGGATCCACCTGAGACACGGGGATGGGCAACCCTTCCTTTGGGACCCTGCCACAAATCCCCCGTCCTGGCTTGCATGGAGGCAGTGCACTTACTCTTCCATTTTTTTTCTCCTCCACTAAAACTTTGCATGGCAGTAAAAGGCTTTTTTCAGCCTAAATAATTGCTTGGATAAATTTTCATATATATTTGTTTAAATATAACAAAAATCAAACATAATTTGTCCATGAGCGGGGGGTGGAAAATTGCAGAGTGTTACTTACAGTGTGACTTTCTGCATATAAACTAAACTCCGAGCTGTTTTTCTCCTCTACTTTGAAAAGACAAAGTGTGGAGATAGGGGCTAGACCAGCTCCTTTTGGTCCCGTAACAAACAGCACGTGCATCAAATGGGACCTCATAGCCCACAAAGCAGCAAACTCTTTGGAAGGCAGAAAAGAGAAAAGTATTATTGATTTAGTTGTTGTCCTTCTGGTTCGTCGATAAGATTATTAGCAAAATAATTTTAAGCAGGAAAATGAAAGGCTGGGAGCCGCGCTAAGGGAATGAGCGAGTTCCCTTGCAAACTTCTGAGTCCGTTTTGGTTCTCACCATTCGCTTGTGTCCGCCTGCAGGGTCACGAGTCAATGAAACCTGTTCTACTAGCTGATTTCTAACTGATTAGTATCACTTTCAATTCTCTGTAAACTGTTCTTGGGGAAAACAACGGCAAATCTGGGTAAAGTGGGGCTCATGGTCCGGCTCATGAAAGCAGATTTACACCTGTACCTTCCTGCAAAATCATATTTTTGCTACCAAATCGAGACAACTGTGGATTTGTCGGCCAAGCACCTGGCTTTATAACCAAGGGTGGCCAAGCTGCCTACGGGAATGTTGAGCTGTTTTTCACTCCAGGTCACTTGGGAAGAGCCTCCATGAGTTGTCTCTGGAAGACTCATTAGAATTTGCAGCATGAATATTGTTTCCCAAAGTAATCAGACTCTATTCTGACAAACCCACAAAATCCAAGATAAAGTCCCATTTCATGTCAGCCAGAAGTCAGTGTATTACCCATGCAGACATTACTACGGTAAAGCAACTATTTCTGCCGAAGAGAGGAAATTAAAAATATTACCATTCTTTCCAGTTCATTGTGCTGGAACAGTCCATATTAATGATATCCATAGGTCAAAAAGGAAGAGGGGGATGCTTCCTCATTCATGGACATTATGTAGAAAATTTGACAGGCCCTTTATTTAATTATTTTTCTTTATTTAGGACATTCATGTATGCCATCTCTTATTTCAGGGCACTGTGCTTTTTAATTAGGACATAGGCTTTGGAATAAGCACATTTAAGAAGAATTGCTAAAGAAATAAAACCTGAGGACATTAAACTAAAATGACAAGGAATTAAAAATGCATATGATTTTCCTGATTCCCCCCCGCCCCGCCCCAGGAATCGTTTTGAGATTGTTGGGTCATCAACAACACTTTTTTTAACTTAAAATAGAGAAAACTTTATTCTCCTAATAGGGCCAGAGGGGGAGATGAATCTCTGCAACATAACAAATAATTCTCAGGTCTTAAAATTCCACTCTTCTGTAAAGTCTCATTTACTTCACTATCCAGCCACTGTTCTGCCATGACTGACTTCCACATTCCTAACTACTGCGGAAAAAAAAGTCAGGTATTCCATTTTCATTCTAGCTGTTTGGTCATACAAGAAATGATGCCTGTCTTCCTCAATTTCTCCTCTTGACGATGAAGTGCTGAACAAAAAGCAGGAAAAAAAAAACACGAAAAGTTAACGCCATGGGATTCGGCATTTGCTTCTCACTCACAGGGGAGGAATTACAATGACAGGTGAATTGATGTGGTTTTCCTGCCCAGGGATGGGTGACAGGTGCAGGGAAGCTATGGACAGTCTAACAATCTTCTGGAGGTCTTCAGAGCGCCTGCCTCTCTGCCCTGAGCAGGCAACGAGTACCTGTGTGTTTCAGGGCAGGAGCAAAATTTAGATGTAGATTGGGTGCCTGTATTAGGTAGATTAGATCCTGCTTCTGATTCATACACGGGGATCCGTATTTTGATACTGGGACGAGAACTCATTGGTTTCAGCAGAAAAAGCAGAAGCCTCTACCCAATGAGTGTGGTCCCTCTCAGGTTGTGCCGGTGGGGACTTACTGGCCTGGTGCTTGGCAGAAGGATGCAGAGAGGCTTCAGATTGTGGGCAAAGGGCACAAACTGTAGAGCGGGATGCAGTTGTGCAGTCTCTGTCCTTGGACGCTTTCAAGACCCAACTGGATGAGCAACCTGGTCTAAACCCAGAGCTGACCCTGCTTTGTGGAGGAGGTTGGACCAGAGACCTCCTAAGGCCCTTTCCAGCCCAAATTCTCCCACAGTCCAGTAAGACAACACTTTGTTAGTTTTCCTTTTCTTGGCTGGAACCCCTCACACTCAGAACTGTTCCCACCTCTAAACAAGGGTCTCTGTCACTAACTGACAACCTGGGACATCCCACTTCAATCCCTACTTCAGCCAGGTTTCCTACACGGCTGTCCGTGTCTCCGATCTCCCTCTGCAGAATGGAGGCATTGCTCTGTCTGCAAAAGGCAGCTGTGAGATTAAATTCATTAGAGATCAACGGGTCCTAAATTCAGTAATAATAAGGGCTGTAAGACAGACAAAATACAGGGTGGGAAAAATCTGACAAGATTTTGATATTTGGGCTAGTTGCCTGGATACTCTCTCCTGGCACAGAAAACACATGCGCCACTGCCACCGTCACATGGTGTGAGCTTAGAAGTTGATTCACTTCAAGTCAGGATGAATAAACAGAAAATAAAATGTCTTCCGTGATTATTTCAGGGCCAGAACATTAGCAGTTATAAATTGCTAGAGACCTTTATCTTTCACACCTAAGAGTACCTTGGCTGATGTAGAGGAACAAAATTGTCTTTTTGCCACAAGGCTTGGGTTTGGAGCAGCCTATGGTTGCGTTGTGTCAGGAGCATGATTTTGGAAACTGGAGTGTGTTAGACAGTCAAGATCTGCAGCCTACTTCCATCTGGTCACATTAATTTCACGGCTTCGCCAGCAGCTATGCGAAGAGGAAGATGATGTGCCTCCCACCATCCTTGTAGGGGAGAATCAGTGCTCCTGCCAAGAAGTTTGCACAGGACAATAAATCCAAGTACTGTCCCCTCCGTGAACAGCATAGGAGTTTTGGATGGGGCTGCTGAATCCTCACATCGCTTCTCCAAACTACAGTGCCAGGGCAACCCCTTGTAAACCTTGTAAAAGCCCAATGAGTTTCTTCTTCCTGGGCCACAGCAGAGTGGAACAAGAAAAATAAGGAGAAATAACTTCCCTTTGCTGAGGAAGGAGACGATATGTAACTGTGGTTCTTACAAAGCTTTGTGAGCTCCCAAAACGTAGGGGTTGAGAAGTCCAGACAATACAGGGAGGTTCTTTTAAAGGCATTATGATATTGCATCAGCAAGAAAAATGAATGTAGGTCAAACTTTAAGACGTGCGGTCCTCTCATGGCAAGAAATGGGACAACATGTGTTCCGGAGCACCACCATGCTGGAGGCTCGCTGCCAACTGTGAGTCGGTGCATGCCTGCACCAACATGCCATATCCCGTGAAGCTGTTGGATTTGGATGGATCTCCAACTCGGATTCGCTTAAAGTTAGGAAAACCTTGCAGAAAATGGGTTATTGGCACAGCATTTTTCCTCTGGCAGTCTGGTGCTGTGGGCACTTATGTGTGAAGAAATTACTTCTTCATCACCTTTTTTCTCACATTTTGTTCAGCTAGTATTTCTCAGTGCAAATTTTGATACCCATCAACCTAGCTCTGAATTTGAAGCTTTGGCTTGGAGGTGTAAAGTTCTGGATCCACAGTCAATGGAAATGGCCTGAACCAATCCCTCCGTCTTTTGATGGCTGTACGAGAGAGGTCAACAATAGGAATTTGTAACAAAATCGGTTTGTTTATTTATTACAAAGGTCCTTTCAGAAGACTTTGTGAAGATGGCACCATTGCATATGGCTTGGCTTAAAGTTTCAGATCCCACAAAGACGCGCCAATTAATCTCAGCAGAGCAACTGGTAGGCATGACTGCCCATAAATATGACACTGTAGGAAAGATTTAAAACTCCAAAGACCAATCAATTTAATAAGCTTTAAGGGCTATACCTAAAGTGCCAGCTGCCAATCTGCGGGCGTTGTGCTAACATGCTTGTGCTTGGCTGCTCGGCATTACAATTGCAAATGGCCTATTCTGCTGTTTCACAACATTAGCCTAGCAACAAACGAGCAGGAAAAAACATTTACTCTGCAGCACATTTGAAAAGGCATTTCATGTGCATTTAACAAACTGCCCAGTGCAAAACCTCCATGCAAGAGCTACCTGCTGAGTGGGAGCTCCTCTGACACTGCACGGCATTGACGTTGGCCAAAAAATGGCAGAAGTTGGAGTGAAGCCTTCTGTTTGCTCCCTGGAGTCCTCTCTTCACTGGGAGACTTGTCTTTTGTAGATGGACAGGATGGAATGATGGAAGGAAGGAAGGAAGGAAGGAAGGAAGGAAGGAAGGAAGGAAGGAAGGATGGACAGAAGGAAGGATGGACGGAAGGAAGGAAGGAAGGAAGGAAGGAAGGAAGGAAGGAAAACTCATGCCAAAACCCAGGTTTCAGCCTCTGAAGGTAAACTCTCGTTTATACTAATCTTCCTTAGTGCAAGTTAAATCTTGTTTAAGGAAAAAAAAGTAACCCCTCTTCCAGTAAGTTTACTATTTAAACCAGAAGGAGATACTCGTCTTTGAGTCTGGGTTATCACTATCAGAGATAGCAATTAATTTTCTGGAAGATTGCATGATAATTAAGTGTTAGGGACCCAAATCATTCCTGGCACTTGGTCATGCTGGACACCGTGCTGATGTTATTACAAGGCCAATTGCCATCAGTTTGCGTTCCAGATGACAGCATAGTGCAGCAGGAGCAAGCAACTGCTGGGACAAAGTGGAGAGCAACTGGGGGATCATAACAGTAGGACAAATATTGCATTGCTACTGCTAGTTACAGCCCCCATTTAAATAATCATTCAGCTGTAAGATCAACTCTGATTGAGAGGTTTACAAAAACTTTACTGACAAGCAAGGAATTTCATCCTCACCTACTGACAGATGCCTTGCACCTTTCTCTGAGATATTTAGCAGCCAGCATTGCAGGGGTCAGCTTCAATCAGATAAGATAACTCAGATATTCCTAAATTAAAATCCGAAAATATAAAAGAATATTTGCTCTTGACCTCCACCCAGCAGATAAAACGAGGACAATAAAATACATGACATTTGCTCCAGCTCTCAAAACACTTACCTCCCCAAAGCTCTGTGCAAGTGATGGGGGAGACAGGTAGCCCGACAGGGATGGATAATAAACCAGCCCAGCTTCTCTGGGAGGAAAGTCAGGGCTTTCCTCTGTGCCAGACCTTGCAGGAGGGTCAACAGAGAGGCCTGGATACAGAAGGCCCAGGAGGCGCAGACAGTGTGGTGTATCCCCATCCGCTGCTGGGGTCTTCTGAAGTGGTGTGGTCCTGAGCTAAAACTCACTGTTGGGCAGCGTGAATGCCACCG
This sequence comes from Cariama cristata, assembly GCF_000690535.1. NCBI lineage: Eukaryota > Metazoa > Chordata > Aves > Cariamiformes > Cariamidae > Cariama > Cariama cristata. Next base: position 10,942 of record NW_009612452.1, read on the forward strand.
CCGCAGCCACTTCTTCGTCGTTTCCAAGCACATCACGCCAGGCTTCTTGGGGGTTTGTGGCAGAGCAGGATGCTGACCCTGCCGTGCATTCCCAGTGGCTTACTGGGATCTGTGGGACCATGCCATCCCACCTGGCACAAGCAGCAAGCTGGTAGTGCAGTGTTTGCAGGACTGAGAGACTGACATGACTGACACAAAACAGACGTTTCTCTGCCACAGACCTGTTTATTAATGAAGGCTAAATCCATGTTCACATGGGGATCGCTCACAGAGGAGGCACAACCCCACATTTTCCCTCTCGGCTCCTTGGACTTCAAACCTTTCCATCAGCAATGGGATGTATAAATCAAATCTTCCTGAAAGACCTGATTTGGTCTCTCTGGAGGAAAAAAAGAAGACTCTTATCATTGGTTTCAATGGGAACTGTTTCACTCTCCAGGGAGGAAAAGATCCTTCCTTATTGTCAATTGTTCGCCAATTCCTGTTATTTGTTTGTACCAGCAGAGTCATTAAGCAGTACCGTTACTGGGGTAACGCTGTGAATATCAAAGATGGTTTCCAGTTTAGAGATCCCTTTTGGGCAGAATGTACTTTCTAAATTCCTTAGTCTCTGGGGGTACGTCTGGAGATCCCTGTGTTGGCCAGAGCCACGTCTTCTCAGCACAAGTGGCCTTCTGAGAAGGAAGAGGTAGTTCAGACATTTCACTGGGCCGTACTGGGGGGACGTTCCTCCTTCTATAGACGGTCTCACGAGTCCTGACTGCCCGACATTGGGATCTGCAGCCTCCAGCCAACACCGAGCATTGCAGATGGCTTTTCCCTTCTGTGCTTGAATGGTCCTGGGTAGGTCTGTGCTGCTGATGGCAACATCCACCAGAGGAGATCTCAAGGTTGGCTTGTAACCATTTGTGATCATTTAGGTGCCAGCACACATATTTTGATTAACAGAATTAACTCTAATGCTCTGGCCAAGCTCTAACTTGAATAATTATGGTCAGTCCTGGAATTTCCCTATGAGACTTGAGTTCCGTTTGGTGCCCTAAGGAAGGGGCTCTTCGTCACGAGCATGTGGGATCCCATCTCATGGCTGTTCACGGATACCTCCTCACCATAAATGACCATAGGCCTACTTTCAAAGGAAAAAGCTATGTGGAGAAGGTAGGGAA
>NW_009612452.1:12138-35174 GCF_000690535.1 Cariama cristata
ATATTTTAGCCCTGAGGTAGCAATGAAACTTTATGTCTGTGTTCATGATGTATCACACAGCGCATTCTGAGTCACTTGCTCACTCAATAAATGCAGGACTAGCCCGAGGTCCAGGAAATACAAGAGCATAGGTGGGAGGACAACCTAAGGACCAAGTATGGTATCTCCCCAGGAACACCAGCAGGGTCACTCCAGCCACTGCCCCAGGGACGGATGGTCCTGGAGGGGCAAACGGCGGTGGCCTGGGAGCCCTCTGCCCAGCGTTAGAGATGCAACCCTAATCTCCCTAACTTAATTCACAGGGTACTTCAATGCACTTTATTTGATTATTTGTGAAGGGCTTAGAGCAAAGGCACAGCAAGTGTATGAGGCATGCAGCACTAAGGATGGTTATTCTCCCCGTTATCTGTTCTTTGTACCTTAAGCTTTGACTTTGTTGCCATGCCACAAAATCCACAGGCATCTGTTTGAGCAGGACACGTCAACTATGTGCAGCAAAGCTGAGCAGCCCCACATTTTTTGGGGCTTCTTTCCGATGAATGGGAAAAAAAAAGGATGAACAATATCTCCACCGCTGCCGCTGAGGACTTAACCTGCACAAGTCTCATACCACTGCAGCAGCACAAGCCGTATTTCTCCTTTTCCCCATCACCAGGTTTCCAGGCTGGGAGTTAGAGCCCTTGAGAGCCCACGTAGTCCCACCTCAGCTCGCTTGCAAGCACAGAGGAGCCCCACGGTTTCTGATTCAGGGTCTGACTCGTTGCACTGACGCGGATGCCGCACCAGCCGGCAAAGCTACCTTGCCAGAACAGCACTTTGCACCCACTTTGCAATCGCTTTGAGCAGGTATAAATGAGGACACCAGGTGGGAGATGGGCCAGGTCGGCAGTGTGCAGAGATGCTTCTCTTTTATTGTCTGAGATTTCCAGTCTTCTCGTAAACAGGCGGCTCTTGTTTCCTTCCCAAGGAAGACATACCCTACAAGAGGCTGTTATATAGTGCAATGAATAACTTCTGATTGTCAGGTTTTTCCCCATAATTGACTGGCAGAGAAAAATAAAACATCAGCAACGATAACAGCTCCATGCTGTCTTTCACTTGAACTTTCCCAAGCACTTTGCAATCCTGAGTGAAGTAAGCTTCACAGCCTCTTCTGAGGCAGGTGGGGAGGATAGAACGGAAGGTGGAAGGGAAATAATTTCCCAAGGTTACCCAACATATCAAGATGTGGTTTCATCTCTCTCCACTTACTGTCCCACTCTCTAGCCGTCAGGATGGGACCCAGCATGGAAATCAGGGTTGTATTCGCTCAGCGCCGAGGTAGGCTGAGGAAGATCATCCTGATGCTGAAGACCACCTTGATGCTGCAGGTTTATTCCCTGCTTTTTGCCCTAATGCTTAAACAGTCCTTACTACAATTCAGTGCTTTGCTTCCTATTTGTAATATCCTGGCCTGTGGAAAGGAGACACCGACCTGTGTCCACCCTTCTCATCTCCTCTGCATCCGTCTTAAAAGCAAGGTCCTTCTCAAGAAGCAGCACTTGCTTGCAGGATGTCCTAAAAAGACCTATTTTTCCCCAGAAGCTACTGCAGCATGCACAGGCTGGAGGCTGTGTCTCCGGGATGCCGCACGATTTTGAAAAACCTGGCTGGGCACTACCCTGTGTTGGGACCTCGCTCTGCTGGGATGAAGGTGTTGGGTTTACCGGGAGCACCGGGGTGGTTGCCATCCCCAGCACAGAACAGGGCATCAGCAGCCCGCTGCTCGCGGCATGCCAGGGCTCAACGTGCCGAAAGTGGAGGACGAGCTGCTGCCGCCCTCTGGGAGAGCCGTCAAAACATCTGTGGTATTTGGGACTGTTCCAGGACGAGGGAATCAGAAGTGGATCCTGGAAATCTGCCTATTATCCTAATGAGGATGTTTCCGTATCGTGGCAGACCATTCGCACACGAGACGGGGAGGCTGGCGCGGGGGAAAGGTTGGTCCAAGTGACCTTCTGCTTTCCCAAAGGGTGACCCAGCACAAGGGCATTTCTGTCCTCCCCATAAGGGATCGATTACTGGTCTGTGTTGTGTGTTATTGCCTGTGTAACTTCAGTTCCCAGGAGGATTTTTCGCATTAAGATTAAAAAAAAAAAAAAAATAAAAGCTTTGCACGGGCTTTTAAGCAAACAAAATGTGGAACATGTGTGCACACAAGATTTCACACCCACGCACAATTTCCCTTCTAACGTCGCAAATGGCTCGTGCGCGAGGACCTGGCGTGTGCGAAGGATCAGCATTGCAGGCAGGGAGAGGTGGGAAAAACAGGGGGAAATCAGAGAAAAAGACAGGCAAATTTCAGTTACTATTTCATCTTAGAGAAAACTTGGAAGTTTTTAGCAAAAAAAACCTCAGCCCTGCTTTATCTGATGTTTGGTCGAGTTGAAAACCCATTGGCATTCTTTTCCTGCACACTGCCACGAGGATACTGTAAAGCAAATAAGAATTTGAAATAATAATAACAGATCTGGAGTGGCAAGTGATTTTATTTAGCCTTTATTGCTGTCGGTCTTTCTGCGTTTGCTAACGCCTTTTGGACTCCCAAGGGGGTAGGGAGGACTTGGGGTTGCAGTCACAGCCTGGCTTGTAGGGCAACGGCCTGAGAAAGCTTCTGGATCATGTTTAAAAGATACCAAAGACTTTATGAATGACAGCAGGGAAGAAAAATCCCACTAATCCCAAGATTTGGGGAGGAAAAAAAAAATATATAAATGAAAACCACAGTTTCTCTGTGCACATCCAGCAGTGGGCAATTTGTAACCCTTTCCGAATCCTAAAAATATTCCACCGGACCCCTTTTGTGTTTTCACTGGCGAAGCTGGCGGCACAACGGAGATGCCTTTGCTCGTCTATTCACCACCAGTAGCCCCAGCAGAAACAACTCACAGCCCTGCAGGACGTACATCCCACAACTCACGACTGCTGCTCCAGAAGCAAAACCACACAACCCACATGTGCCTCTCCTTCGTTCAGACTGACCAACAGTGGTGGATTATTCCCATGGCCTTTTTTGTCAGTGAAGGTTTTCCACCAAACTATACACAGAATTTGGAGAAAATTATTGTAATGCAAAGCCACTCGCGGAGAACTATCTACAATAAAGTCCTGGCTGGGACTCAGAAATCATGTGAGCAGGTCAAGAGCGTGCAATTTTAATCCTGATATAAGCATCTACCTGGTGTCACACTGAAGCAGGACGTGTTGTCCGTAGGTCTGTCCGCTACGATGGCCACGTGGACACCATCGACTGCCGTAGCAGGGGACCATTGATGCGCACACACACCCCCAACACTGAATTTCACGGCACCGGCTTAAGTCACTGTCAAAAGGTTGCGGCATCACTCCTTATCTTCTCAAAGCCAATTTCTACTACGTTCATTGAGTGTCCGAGTGCCTCCTCCCCACCGCATCGGAAACACAAATGTGAAACACGTGCTCTGCTTCATTAAAAATTATGCTAATAGGAGACATCATTTAAATTGCTAATAGGAGCGGCTGTTTCTAGTAAGACATGACAAACTGTCTGGAAGGAATTTTTGCATTTTTAAAGATCCCCTTTATTCCCAAAGGGAAGCGAGTTGTTTCAGCGGGGAAAATATATATATGTATTTATATATACACACAGGCACGCACACACAAACACACATACACATATACAAATACATTTTTCTTCTCCCTAAAATGCAAGTGCTACGAAATAGCTTTTCTTTTATGGGTGGGACTCAGTGCACCAGACTGAATTTGGTTTTGCCACGGCGGGTTTGAGGTTGGGAAAGGGGCGGTTTGGTGATGTTGGAGGCAGGAGCCCGGGCAGGAGCTGGCGGGAGGGTGTCACTCCATCACCCCGACCACCTCCCCACACTCCGCAAGCACCGACTACTGCCGGCGGATTAGCAGCTGCTCTTTGCAAGGAATGCTGATTAGCGGCAGGCAGGGGATAGAAAAGCCACAGGGATGGATAAAAGATGAAGCCAGAAGAGGAAGCAGGAGATTTGGTCTTCTGCTCCCTCCTGGGACTGGATCGTCTTGGAATAAGCTATTTTTATAACAGATTGGAGCAAAGCCTACAGCAAAGGGGAAGCCTTGCTCTGTCCGCTGCGTTTTAAATAGGCGGGGAGCTTGGCTGTCCTGTGGTCGAGCATGGTTTTCAGGTGCTCGCATCCCACCAAGAGAGATGTTTGCTCCACTCAGGAGTCATTAGAGTGAAAATCTGACCCCTGGAAACACTCAGGAAACCCATCCCAAAGTGGTGGTGCCTGTGGGTTGTGCCAGCGGGAGGGGGGGGACAGATGGCAGCATGGTCACTGGGGACCCCCCCCATGACACCATCAATCTGCCAGAGGGAAACGGCTTCCAACGGGGAGCAAAACAGGACAGAGAAGCATTCAGAGGCGAAGCCAGGAGGTAACATCAGCTGAGGGCCGCTGGCACGAGCAAACAGCTGCCAGGGGACCACAGCTGAGTTTCTCCAAGGGATCTGGGCATCTTCCACAAACTTCACAGCAACCCTCCGGCCGGGAGCATCTCGACATGATGTTACAGAGCTGACATCAAGGACCGGAGAAAATACCCTGTTTGCACCCAGAGAAGAATAATTTTTTTGTCAAAACCTGAATCAACACTTCCCCCAAGCCTGGGTCAGGCTCCCCAACAGCAGCTCACCAACAGTGGTGTCCCTTCGTAATTCAGTGGTTATTGATAAATTTAAGCCATAATAAGGATAGTCATGAATTCACTTTTAATTTTAGATGGCTTTTTCTTAAAGGCATTTGCACTGAACGTATCTGTGGTGGTTCTTTTTAATCCTTCAGTTTTATCTATCTTGACTCACAGCTACATAATAAAGGCAGGAGCAGCCTAAGTATGTGGATTTTCCCTGTGCTTCAAACTCTTCATGCAGGTTTGGAAAATGTGCCTTAGCCCGGATAACTTCACTGTATGACTGCTTGGGGTTTCTATGGGTATTTCAACAGAAATGGGTGCAGACAGATGGGTATTCACCACTGCTCCGAGCTGATCTGAACTGGGCAGGGAGCCCGGCTACGGACGAGCCAGCACAGACAGAGGAGGTAACCATGTGCCCCTTCGACCAGGGCTGCCACATCCCCCAGAGCTGATCTTACCTCAGGAATACAGGCAAAGTGAAGATCATCCGCATGGACAGACGCTAAATCGCTTTGTTTCTGCTCCAGACTCATTTCTAACATCACCTCCTATCCATCTTCTCAAAAAAAATCCCTCTCCCAGTCTTGGCAGAATATATATTATTAGCAGTGTGACAACCACAGGGCTGAGGTGGTTATTTTATCTTACCTAAACCACTGCTGGCCTTTCCATCTTGGCATTTTCACCATTTCTCTTGATTTCCCCATGTACCATCACAATTCAACACACCAAGGTCCACAGACAAGAGTGACAAAACAAATATGTGCATCTGTCATAGAAAAAAACAAAAACAAAAACAAAAACAAAAACAAACCAAAAACCAAAACCAAACCAAAAAAAACCAAAAAAACCCCAACAAATCTAAACCCAAGGAAACCCAGCAGACAATAAACTTGTGCTGCACTTAGTAATGCAGGACATACTGGCTTATTCTACCTCTGATGGAATATGATTACGTCTGGCGTACGATGGGCAGAAAAATTACCCAACAACCACTAAATTAAATTTCAAGAGTCCAATTACAACTTTCTCACAGTGCAGCTTTAGAATGCACAGACAAAGCGCAGCATAAAATAAATGCACAACAGCATTGGAAGATGGCTGCTCTAAAACCAGACTGGGATGCCAGCACATGTAATGGCAATGCTAAGGCTGCGTTTGTCCCAGTAAAAAAAAGAGTGCCGGGGTCTGTCCTCTGGCCCCAGCATGGCTGGGGTGGTGTAGCCACATCCATACTGCCAAACCCCCTTGTTCCCCCAAACAGGGTGGTTGCCCCCAGACAAACTATTAAGAACAATCTCTGACCTGTGCCTATCTGGGTTTGGGGATGATTTCATAGAATCACAGAACGGTTTGGGTTGGAAGGGACCTTTAAAGGCCATCTAGTCCAACCCCCCTGCCATGGGCAGGGACATCTTCAACCAGACCAGGTTGCTCAGATCCCCTTAGCTCAGCGCTACTTGTCCCGGGTCAGAACCATGCCAGGGACATGCTGCCGATGACTGTTGGGCTCCAACATCCATTAAATTCACTATTTCAGACAGAGGCTACTGTGAGACAACCGCTTGTCCCCAAGGACGTGACGTTGGGGTCCTAGATCCAATTTACAAGTAACTGCCCGAGGCAGAAAGCGATGGAGATGGAGGCCCCATACCCATGCAAGCCTGTGGGTGATGGAGGAGCGGACTCAAGAGGCACTGAACTCAAATGGGCTGCTTTGTGGAGAAACACGAGCATTAACATTAAGGTTCATCAGGCCTTTCCACTTGAAAATGTGCCAGGGCTCATTTGACTGTTAAGGAAGGCACTGAGAAAACCCTTGATATATGTTGAGAGGTTTTTACTATATGTAAGTTATACATTAATGTTGGTACGAATAATATGATAAGCACTTCAGTAAACAGGTGAAAGTACTTTACTTGTCATGTTTCAAGGGAATTTTGTGAAAAAAAATGTTTTTATTTATAAGAAGAGGCTGTTCAGAAAGATCTTGTAGCCTGTGTTTCTTCTGAGAGAAACGTGAAGTGTCAGAGCCACCTTCAAGGTTCACAACAGGAGCATCATGAAGATGAGAACATAGTGTTCAGCCCTATAAAAAGGTCAGTAAGATCCTCCGTTGCACCCAGAGGTGGAATAAAGAAACACAATCGTTCCAGGTGGGGATGGCACTTGGTGTTTTGTGAGATTGAGCTCAAAAGTATTACCTCAACTTTAGATTTATTTCAGATATTACATTGTACCAGCACAAGTTCATACCAAGAGTAGGTCCCAAAAGTGTGGCTTTATACTAAAAAAACCCATCTAAACTACAGCCCTTTAGAAAGGTTTTTGAAGTCATTAAGAGATGTGTACATTCTCAGCTCCTTTTTTCTTCTTTTTCGCTATATTGATATTCAGGGATGTGTCTGAAGTGTAACCATACATAGAGGCTGCAGTGACATGGAGAGTGCATTGAAGAAATCTTTTAATGCGGAAAGACAGAAAGAAATCCCAGCCATAGGAGACAGTGCAGGAATTCAGGAACGGTACCTGCAGGACGCAGATGGAAAACTCAAACCCCACCTCTATGGTGACAGAACGTACGGGAGCAGAACATGGGCTTGCTCAGCACAGCAGGACAAGTGCCAGTCCCGAAGGGCAGCTGGGATGTGTCCACCTCGTTTTGGAGACTCTGATAATATGGACATGGCACGACTCTGCCGGTCGGCTCCTGGGTTTAGGCGTGAACTTACCAGTAAAGGGGCAGTCAAAAAACCAAAATGCGGCTCATGTCTGCCTTGGAGCGACTGTTGTGGGGGTCTGGGGTGCTGCAGGGTTATTTGGGAGGGAGAGTAAAGTGTTAGTACACAAAACTCTGATTTCAAGGAAGGCTCTGAGCCACATCGACTGCATTGCACCTTTTTAGTAGTAGTGGAAGAGGTTTGATGTTGGGTGGCTACACCAATAAATCTGTAGGATAACAGTTAACAAGGCTCTAAGATGTGGATGAGAAGCCTGCACCTAGTACGGAGCAGGATAAGCCACCTCTGTGGGGTTTTGAGCAAGACAGACACAGTGGAAAACATCGTTGTGCTTTCTGAATATGGAAGAGAGATGCAAAGCAGAACCCAGCGAGGCGACAAGGGACAGCAGCAGTGATCAAGAGTCCTCAGCATTTTTGCATAGCTCTGCCTCCAAAAATAACCCACAACGTACCACGAGGGCTCGCCAGCTGCATCCACATTCAGCCAACTTGTAGATGCAGATCCTTGAGTGGCGAAGGGTTGCGTGACGTCTCATGTCCCTGGCCCGTAGTTGCCAAGAAGATTATGCTATAGCTGGCTTTCACAGGACCAATAAGCATCTCGGTGCAGCCGTGTGCGATCACGCACGTGTCAGCAGCAATGAGAGGTTCTCGATCTGCCAAGGCTTTGCCAGAGCCGACAACCCCACCGGTCATCCAGGGCCGCTTGCCATCTCTTTGCCTAAAACTCAGTCTTGGGTAAAACGAGAGGCGGCATCAATTGGAGCTGTTTGCTTATGGGGCATGCAGTAAGGCTTAAATTCATTTTAAATGAGTCAGTAAGAACGTGACTGCCCTTCAGCCTTCATCAAGCTCTTATTATACGTTACAGACCCTCCCTATCTAATAGTCTGCAAGGGAAAATCAGCCACGGATGACAAGCGCTTGGGGAAGTCACCCTCTGAAATTCAGCACAGGCGTGGGCTGTGGAAGCTGACGGTGGTCCTCAACACAAACCAGCAGCTGGAGACCCACACCGTGCAGAAACCCTTTTTTCCTTGCCATGAGCAGGGCCAGGTTAGAGTGTATGGCTGTGATGTCCTCCGGGACAGGAAGAAATCCAGTATTGGATAGGTTCAGGACATCCAGAGGTGGGAGTCAACAGATCAGGAGCTTCCAAAAGCTGTTGCACTCCTCTTGGAGCTCTCTTCCTCTTCACTTCCCTCAAATTGACATTTTTGTAATGCATTCTTAGGAAGGATATCAATGTTCACCTCTAGAGCTCTTTCCTTCAGGAGGTCCTTTTATCCCCAAAAGCGATGGAGCAGCTGAGGCTTTGAGGAGCAGCAGATCAGCACCCATCGCCGCAGAGCACCTCATGTGGGTATGACTCTCTACATCATCTTCACCTCCCACAACTCATCGTCATTACGTGTTTACCTGAGGTTTGGATACTTCATCCCGTGACTCCTGACTGGATTCAAGAGGGAGGAGTGGGCTGTCAGAAAACAGCTTGAGTAAGTGACTTTTCATGAGATGTTAAACATGTGTTTAGGAGGAATATGACTTGTTGTGACTGTTATCGAAGGGTAGTCTCTGCTTCTCGCGGTCATACACAGCTCCTGTTCAGAAGCTCACATATGATATTAATGGATCACCATGGGAATCTGAATGGTACTAGCTGAAAAAGTGAAAAATTTGGGTCCAGATGGAGGAATCCTGACAAAGCCCATGTCTCTATAGATGGTTGTCTTGAGCTTTGCTTGGCTACGTTTATTTTCAGAGCTCGTCAGAAATGCTCAAGGACATACTTCCAAAGAGATTTTAAAAGGAAGCAAACAAAAAAAATACATAATTCTGTATCACTTTTTCAACTGATATTCAAGGCTTTTTTTACAAGACAAAAAAGGGATTGGTTTTGTAGGTTTTTTTCATATGCAGTTTCCCTTTCTCTTTTCCCCGAGTTTCTTTACTGAAGAATGAATTTTTACAAAAATAAATATTTTCCATGGAAGTTTGCCTCAGGTTGTTAATTTTATACATACATGTATAATAAGTGCAATCTTAGTGACAGCACTTTGGCTGACTCAGTCTTGCTCACAGTTTGCATGACAAAGTGAAGTTCGAAATCAGCTGTACATCTCAAACTGTGGTAACTGCCCTCTGCAGCTATTTACCGAGGCACACGAGCATTTCTCCGTCACTCATGAAGATTACTCAGAGTATTCAGATATGACCTCAGCAGACCCGTAAAGCTGTCTTTGCTGCTGCAGGCAGGATGATACAGGGATAGTTCAGCGCACGAGGGATGGTGGATTTACTAAAAGGAGCTAAAGAAGCAACTCCTTTCGTGCCCACCGGCTGAAGCACAGCATGGTTGACTAATGGTCTGAAGGATGCCCCGGACATTTGCTCCATGTCCATAGCAGCACGTCGTCAGTATGGGGCTTTCTTAGGGTTTCCCCAAAGTGCCAAGTGGCCTCATGAGCTTGTTCTGAGTTTTCATTTAGATGGCTAATGAGAAATGTCTCATGATCGAAGAAGCCAGTAGTTGTCAAAGGTCCTCCTGTGGAAGGAAGCTTTCTTGTGCAGAAGACGACAGGTACTGCCAGAGGTCAGCTCATCCCATCCTGTGGTAGGTAAGAAAAATTGCCCTCTGGAAGTGAATCGTTCTCTCCAGTGAAGACCTGAACTCCTGGTTTGAAGTAGGAGTCCGACTTCTAAATGGCCTAAGGACCAGTTGACAATGTCGATAATAATATAGAATCGTTTGGTCCCTCTACACAGTGTTTGCTGCACGCTGTGCACAGAAAACGGCAGCTTTCTGTAACAGATACCGTTCTGTCGTATAAAGAGGCTTCAGGCTGAGGGCACGCTGTGCACACGAAAAAGGAGGAACGGTTCCATCTGAATTGCCGTTGTATCTGCGTCCACGCTGAGGCTCCTTGCAAGGGTAATCACCTCATTTTCCATTGGAAATAGCTATATTGAGAAAACACCTAAGGGCAGACTAAGCAGAGGCCCGGAGATAAAACAAATAAATAAAAATGTTTGGCACTGTATTATCGGTGTCACCCGAAATGTGGGGTCCGGTGCTGGAGCAGGTAGCAATTACCTGCCAGGACAGCAGAAGACAGAGCTGCTAATGGCAGCAGGTCATGGTAGCCAACATTTTTTGGAGTGCTGTGACCTCTCAGCACTGAGAATGTGTCTCGAGTACATTCTCCTGGGAAAAGAAAGGTGAAGAGGTGTATGTGAAAGACAAACAACTTTTTATTTGATGCTATCGGCAGTAGCATCAGCGGCAGCGGCTGGCAGCAGCAGTACCTTGCTGCGTGCAGGCTCCCACACCACTTTGAAGTGTTTTACACTCACAAATGCATGTGTCTCTGCTCAGGATCCCTGTTTACTGGATATAGATCAGTACCAACACCCAGTGCTACACAGCATTTGGCCATCAGTCGTTAAAATTTGCTAATGTAAAGCGCTTTGGTGCATAGTATGGTTGCTGCTGTTGCTATTAACAAAGACATTTCGAAGCATCCGCTCACTCTTTTGCATGCCAAGACGTAGCCGTCACCATGACAGTCATGTCACCAGTAAGGTCCCAGTCAGGTGGACAAATGTATAGGGGATGCATTTATATCATCAAAGAGAAATATTATTTTGAAAGGATCAGATGCGTCTGGTGCAGGTTAGGTGGGGAAGGCTGCGGTCAGGCTGCCCGACAACCCTGAGGATGCTGGAGAGGGGTCTTCAGGGGCATGGGAGACGAGCACACTGTCCTCAACGTAGTGGGAAGGATGGCCAACTGAGCTGTTCTGTAAAAATAGTGGGATTTCTGCTTATTGGAAACTATATCTCAAGTTACAAATCCAGGAAACTCCAAAAAGTCCTTAAGTTTGAAAGAGGCCCTTGAGTCCTGCCGTGTGGTTTCCAAGAGCACAAACCTCCATCTTCTATGGGAAACAAGGAGTATTTGATAATGCCTGAAGTTACACAGTGTGGCCTCACGTTTGTATGGTGAAAAGTCTGATGGAGGAGGATGGTGTAGACTGTCAATAGCTCAGGTTTCACCCAGCTTAAATCAGTGAAGTCACCAAGACCACGGTTTTAAAGCACAGCCTATGCAGCAGGTAGGACACGTTCACATTTCTTACTGAAGTTCAGTGTCTGTGGCTAAAACGTAACCATGAGAGAATGTAAATTCAGAGATCTGAGATTATTCCACTATGGATGCCTCTATCTAATGAGGACGGCTGGGGAAAAGATATTTTCCACACAATTTATTAAGAGCATTGTGTGGGGAACAGATACATTGACAGATTCATTTTTCAGAAGGCAAAATGGATGCAAAAGAATGAATCTGGGGACACACTCAGACAACTATTTTTGGTACCTGAATTTGCTGTCACATCTGTTGGGGCATTTTGGGATAAGAAAGCTACGAGTAATTGAGACAACACTCACTCCATGGCTACCAGCCTGCAAAGAAGAAGAGAAGCAACCTTAAACAATATATTTTTGGTGTATTCAGCTGTCCATGCTCTCAGCGGTCATCAGCCCCAGGGGTCCTGGACCATATGGGTACTAGTGTAGGACACGAGCTAATGTCCAAGTGATGATGGGACATCTCGAGGCACAACGCGGGGACCTTTCTCGTGGGTGGAGAAGGTGACTCTAGGCTGTCCTGGAGCGGAGGTGGTGAGGTTAACTAACCCCACGCCTGCACGGCGCGTGGCTTTGCTTGCCCTTAGCACTAAGTGTGCTCTCCTGGCTTCCGTTTTTGTTGTTTCTCCCGCTAATCCTTCCTCTCGCATGCCTCCCGTAATCTCTTCAAGCCTTTGCCCCTATTGGTTAGCACCTTTTAATCCTATTACGGGGATTGCTATTTTAAAAGTTTGGCTGAACGATGCTCCAAGCCCTGCCCATTTTTTTCACCTGTTTCTGAGGTTTGCTGAGGAAATCGTTGACCCATTGGCAGCTCCGGCAGCGGTTCGTTTAGGGTGATGCATCGAAATACTATTTCTGAGATAAAGCCTAAATCCCCTGGCTCTTCTTTAGCCCTTGCTCAACACAGCCACTCATGGGGCTTGTCCTTAGAGACCTCTGCACCACTGGGGAAATAAGGGAAGAATTTGATACTGCACAGTCATTTTAATGCTATTTTACATTGTTATTGGGATGGGAAAGAATTAAGTATAAATACGAATCAGGATCTCTGATCTCAAAACCCATCTTGACCTACTACTGTGTTTCAGGCTAGACCTGTCCCCATTGCCACAGCTTTCCCCAAACTTGGAGGGAGCCTGGTTTCGGCTCGGTCACAGCAGCTGCTGTGCAGGTTGCACGGAGGTGAAAACGGGGTGACTTCTCATTTGAAAAGCAAACTCCAAATCTCTTACCCTTTCCTGCGTGCTGTATGGGAGGAGTCAGGAGACAGAAAGCCAGGAGACCTGTGCCCACATCGTCTGGCTTCACCCCGAATTTGGGCACCTCACAGACTGCTCTCACCCTCTCATTCACTGTTTGAGCAGTTGGGGATATTTTATTTACATTTTAAAATAATGCACAGGCACTTTCAAAGACCCACGTAGGCACAAATCTCATCTAGGTGAGGCTTGTTTGGACTCATGAAATGAAGCCTCCTCATTACCAGCCACTTCTTTTTCACATACTTAATTATGAACAATTCTCAGCCCCCCAAAATTTCAATTTTAAAAAAAAAAAAAAAGAATCTATATTCAGAGATGTTAGGATTTGTGTGAAAGGAACTGCTGCCATGTCCCATGCAAATTCCCTTCCAAAAAACCACTGATTTCTCCCAGCTCTGCGTGCAACAGAAGAAGTGAAACATCAACTGCTTGAATTTTCCGGTGTGTTGAAATCAGCTAACAACTGATTTCCAATGCAGAAATAAAATCTCAAATACCCACCAAATTTTCCTCCCACATCATTGACTAATTTTCTGCTGACACTGCTTGCTTTTTCAGATTAGTGATACTGAAAATAGTAAAACTTCTAATCACGTAATCCGAACAAGACAGGTTTCAGCTCCTCTTGTCATAGATTTTCATTCTGATCTCTCATTAGAACCTGAACTTTAACTGGTTTGTTTGCTGGGAAAAGATTTCCAGCTTTAAAAACTTGATTTGATGCTTATTTGGGCTCACAATGGTGTTTTCTCATTATCCAAATCTTTCTTCATGTAAATAAAGTGGTTGAGAACTGCTGCCAGGAGAATTTCCTCCTAAAGCAAAAGCTAAAACGTTTTTCAAGACAGCCTAAACCGGAGCCAGCTTAGGTGAATTCAGCTGATGCAATTGCAGTCGATCCCGCCCTGGCAGAGCCCATACCATTCCCAGGCATCCTGTATCCGTAACTCAATGCCATGTCCTCTCCCACCCCATGAACCATGCAATATCCCAGCCCCAGCCCTGGTTCTCCTCCCAGCTGCTGGAATACCGAAGGAAGGCTGGAAACCTTCTCCTTCCAGTGTAGACATCAGCTGCAAAGCTCTTCCATCTGCCTCCAGGGGCCAGGAGCTTTCCAGAGGGCTCAGAGACACGAGGTATCTCTCCGTCCAGAGCCATGCAGCTTAAAAATAGGCTGAATATATTACTGGTCAAAACAGGTTATAAATATTGAACTTCCCGTGCTGCCTGCTGGCACGTTCAACTCGGCTGAGCCGGCACAGCGTAGCGGGGGAGTCTTCATTTGCGGGTCCGTGCTCCACAGTGCCACAGCTCCGCTGTGGGACGGCAGGCTCCCAGCCTAACTCCAAGGTATTACCAGCTCTCCCAGAGACGATTTCTGATTTCCTTCTCCTGTTTCTGGCATTCGTCAGGCTTTAGAAGAAAGGAGAGAGCAGGAGCACTCTGCTAATGAGCTCCTTCCCTCTCTTATCTCCTCTCTGCTTTCTTCTCTCCTATGCCACCAGACAATCCAGAGAATCCAAATCTAAGAGATCCTATGAGCATTTGAACTCCAAAATGGTGCCTCTTGCCGTTAAACATCGCTCCATTAGCAGAGGAAGTGCTGTGCACGGAAGATGAGGACCTGGAGAGACAAAAGTCCAAACGCATCTCCCCGTCCTGTTGGGATGGCACCACTTTTCCTTCCTGTGTTACTACAAAGCATTTGCAAAGTTGCAAAAGAGCACTAATGTCAGATGAAAGAGGTTGCGTAAGCTCATTAGCATCGACAGTGGCAAACGCCGTCTTTCCTCTTTCTTCACAGCTGACATGATTGACTTTGGTGTTCCTTCTTCCACAAGCATGATGCTCTTCGTGGACTCAGTCCTTCCTTTGTTGGACACAGCTCCAACTCATGTTTTGACCCAGCACCAGCACTAGAACAAACTCTTTCATGTTAAAAACACGTCATGTATTTTCCAGAATTTATATGCACATTGCGATCATCTTCCAGACATGCTACGAGTTACCACGCATGACTTCTGGTCATGGATCAGGGCCAAAGCAACTAGCATTTTGCAAGATCAAACCTAAGGAATTTTATGTTCTGCTCAGAAAAATGAAGACATGAATAAGTCTAGTTCTAGCTTGGCTTGTGTCACAAACATCTCTTTGCCTAGATACAGAAGGAAGAATAAGTTAAGAGTCTCTTCTGCTTCAGGAACCAGCACTGGTGATTGGATTCTGACAGCCAAACTCGGCATATGGCCACAGAGGATGGAAGAGGCAGAAAGAGAAGAGGTTTTCATTTCCAGATGACCTGAAGTGGAGCTTAAAACCTCGTAGCTATAAGGGGGCTTCTTTGAATTCAGCTGATCTGGAACCACGGGGGACAACCACCAGGAAACCTCATGGTGTCTTTTTAGCATCATCTCGAACTCCAATGGGATCAAGCTTCCCTGGCATAATGAATTCCTCCAGATCAGTGGAGCAGGGGGAGCTGCTCATGCCCCTGCTCTTAACCCATCGTGAGCCCATCGCAAACCCAAGGCACTTGACACATTGCCCCAGCCAAAGGTGCCCACTCCTGTGCGGAGCATGCACAGCGTGTTGCCATTCCTGCTGGACCAGCAGAGGAGAAGATGACAGACCGTAACTTGATGAATCGACCTTTTCTTCTAGTTTAGAAATGCTTTCCCTGTTTTCTGTATTTTCAGCATTTCCACCCATCGCCACCTTGCAATTTCTCTTTTTGTTGTACCTGCCCTGACACACTTCGCTCGGAGGACATGCATGGTTCTAGTCCAGCTTGGAAGCCATGCCATGAGCCTGCTCCTGAAACGTCTCCTGGGGATGGCAATCCCAGCCAGGAAGCTGAAATAGCAAAGAAGATTTTAACTTCGTAAATAGGGGGAGATTTTTGAGCTTATTGTCCGAATTTTACCATTTTGTATCATTCTTTAAAAAGAAATGTCCTGACCACTGAGTAGAGGAGTCCAGTTTGCATTCAGACTCTCAAGCCTGGAGAAGAGAAGGCTTCGAGGTGATCTTATTGTGACCTTCCAATACCCGAAGGGGGCCTATATGAGAGATGGGGACAGACTTTTTAGCAGGGTCTGCTGTGACAGGACAAGGGGTAATGGTTTTAAACTAAAAGAGGGTAGATTTAGACTTGACATAAGGAAAAAATTTTTTACAATGAGGGTGGTGAAGCACTGGCACAGGTTGCCCGGAGAGGTGGTGGAAGCCCCATCCCTGGAGCCATTCAAGGTCAGGCTGGATGGGGCTCTGAGCAACCTTATCTCGTTGGAGATGTCCCTGCTCACCGCAGGGGGGTTGGACTAGATGACCTCTGAAGGTCCCTTCCAGCCCAAATGATTCCGTGTTCTGTGATTCTATGAACTTGCAGGAGCCCAGTGAGAAGTCACCCCATGTCACATCCACACAGCAGCACCTCTGTAATACCTGAGTGGGGACAGAGCAGAACAAAACCAGTTTTGGCTGCATCTGCTAACAGGGAGGAATTTATTTTTTTTTTTTCTCTCTCGCATCATGCTCAAAAGCCTGGAGCAAAGGAGCATTTGCCTTGTCACAGAGTGCTCTGCACGATGCTCCTCTTTCACCAGCTGCTCTCTTGCCATCTCCACCCTCAGAAGGAAATCTCCTAGGAAGGGAGGACAAAATCTGTGATTTCAAAAGAAAATGCAAGTCCTGCAAGAAAGCTCACAGAGCTCACAGCCACGTCCTGCATCTCATGGTACTTCTGCCAGTGGGAAGAAGATGGAGCCACTGGCAAAATAAAAAAGCGCATTAGCAAAAGATGGGGGTAATAATGTAAACTTAAACTAAAAGAAGTTAGATTCAGACTAGATATAAGGAAGACATTCTTTACGATAAGTGTGGCGAGGCCCCGGCACAGGTTGCCCAGAGAGGTGGTCGATGCCCCATCCCTGGAAACATTCAAGGCCAGGTTGGACGGGGCTCTGAGCAACCTGGTCTGGTTGAAGATGTCCCTGCTCATTGCAGGGGGTTGGACCAGATGGCCTTGAACGGTCCCTTCCCACCCAAACCATTCTACAATTCTACAATTCTATGCATGTACTCATTAAAATATTGAATATAAAGAACTTTTCCCATGAGCTAAGAATCACGGTCCAGCCTCAAGGTGAGAAAGGTGTTTCCATCTCCCTGTCCCATGCCAGCCCAGTGTCAGCTCTGCTGTACCCCCCCCAGACGAGGCTGTGGTCACAGCTGGATTCAGCCCTGGCTTACTCCTCCTTTAAGTCCCTTTCACAGTGCCAGTATGGAGTAAAACCTCCTGGTGTCAGGAAGAAGCGTTTTTAATCACCTTGAATGAAAACAGCACAGCTAGAACAAATACTTATTTTTTTAAAACCCAAACATTTCAAGGTGAAGAGGTGCTGAGAGACTCACCACCACCAAGTAACACCATAAGCAGGAACCTGAGATGCTTAAAAATTCCCTTGTTTGTGTGGGTGACCACCAAAGTCTAGTCTCATGGAGAAGCACAAAATGTGCCACCTACATCTCCAGAGTGAAGCTTAGATGACACGCGGTTAAATTTCTGCTCCTGCCTGCCAGGATCCATGGTAGAGGCATAAATATCTTCATGAGTTTGCATCTGGGCTGGGCAGTGAGCGCGGTTGCAGCATGGGAGAGCAGCCCCAGCAAATTCAGCCTCCCGTACGTGCCCAAATCCTTCAGGGCAAGTAAAGCATGAGGATAAAGTTAAACACACAACTGCCCTGGAGAAGGAGGGATTTCATGTTTGCTAAAGGGCTTTCTAGAATATTGCGATGACACTGGAAAACGAGTCCAAAAAATCTGTGTTTTGAAGACTGTAAGGGATATACAGCTTGTGCTGAGCCTCGGTGCCGAGAGGAGGGCAATCACCGTATACAGCAGACCAGACCGAGGTCTTCCTCGAGGAAGCTGGCACGGTTGCTGGGGGAAAACGTGGGACACTGTGCTATAAAAGTTGGCTGGGGGCTTGCAAGGTGTTTCTGCATTACCGGGAGGGCACGGTTAATAGTAAGTGCTGGTATTTAAAGTTCGGCTGTAAATGGGTTAAATAAACAGACCTGCTTTGTTGGGTTTGTCTGTGAGGGGTGTAACGCGAAATCGCTCTCAACAAACAAATGGCGGAGGAATAAACCTGTTAGAAAGAGTGAATGTACTTCACACCAAGGCTGCGCGTTTCAGAGCCCCTTCTTGCCCTGCAAGAATTGATTACAGGAGAAGTAAGCATTGCCAATCATGTAAATCTCAGATTAGACTGTTCAATCCAGCTGAATTATGTCTGCATAACCCCCTTTAAGCACTCTGAAAAAAAGTATAGCTCTGGGATAGATCCTGCCATTAATTTCAAGATGCTTTAAGGAATCGGTGCATTACAACTCCTTCTGATTAGCCTTGGCTATGCAAGATTTGTCTGATCAATTGGAGACAGTTGTATATAGATTTTCAGATTTATTTCTACAGTGAAAGCAAGCCTCATATGAAGCAAATCACTCCGCTGAAAAGGTGACTCTCGAATAATATGGTGTGCTCTGTCTTGCGGAGGCTACGTGCCGCGGTCCCCCCCGGTTCGGCAGCAGGAGCTTTTCACCTGCTGTGCTCATTTCTGCTCCGGGCGATGGCATCTGGCCCCAGAAGAAAGCAGGGCTTGGGTCCCCGGGGGGATAAGGTTCGGGGGGTGAGTAGGGCAGCAGAGCACACAGGGCGATTTGGGGGGTTCCAAACCACATCAAGGTGTGGGTCCGTCAAGAATGAGAAAATATTCACGTGCGATCTGGTTTTTCTCCTCAGGTTAACTAAGCCAAGATGACATTGAGGTAGGAAGTGGAATAAATATATGCAAGGAGTCTTTTCACGGAGTTATTTAATTCACCAGAAGGGACACTTAAACATACAGCAGCACCTTATTTACATTGAACTACTCTTTATGCATCCTGTAAACATCAGAAGCAATTTCTAATAAATTACAATCCAGGGAGTAGCAAATCAACAATATCACCTGAGTTGCTTAAACGAATTCATTACAAAATATATTGCCTTTTTCCTTGTGACTTTCTTCAGATTGCATTTGAAAGCATTATTCTTCTGAATTTTCTTTTCAGGATATATATGTGCAAAAATATCTCCAAGCAAGAAGAGATTATATTTTAAACTTTATTGCCCTTGACCTCAGATTCTTTTGAGTCTATTGTGTTACAGCCTTTCTGGTATTGCCGTCGCTGGTGACATCTAACAACAAACAGCCCAAACAGCAGGTACCAGCTAATTCAAAATGAGATCACAGATTCAGCCATTGAAGAGTTTGAAAAAGAAATCCTTAAAATTTCTATAACCTCTGGGCTTCTCTTTACCAGAAAGGATGTTCTCCACGAAGTAATAGGAAAATGTAATATTGTTTGCCAGTTTAATTGGATGTGCTCCTGCCCTATTATGAAAGAGATTGTCTCTTGCTGACCGTGTGTAAAACACAGGACGAGAGCTGATGCTGGTTGTTCGCAGTGAAAAAAACCAGCAGTGATTTGAGATGATGTGACAGTGATTGGGACATGTTCTTGGCCTCCATTTCAAGTGCAGAAAGGGATTTTGAAAGAGGCTCTTCAGGGTGGGCATCAGCTTGGCGGAGGACAGCTCCATTGTGCCCAAATCTCTGTGTTATTGAAAAAAAAGATCCAAGGCAACGCCAATACCACAGCTCGTGATATCTGAGGTTAGTGGTGATGGTCCCCTGCATCCCACTGCTACTGGCAACACAAAAATCCACTGCAGAGAGGGATGTGGATTTTGGGGGTACGATGGAGAGCAGAGCCAGAGACCCTGGGGACCTGTTCTCACTCACCTTTCACAGACCTTTTATTACGGTACCAGGAGCTGGAAGCGCGGAAAAGGGAATCTGGGCAGAGATGATAAAGAAGCGGGTTCATCCACGGCAGAAAAGCCTTGTCCCAGCGGTCCCACAAAGCTCTTGAAGGCTACAAATCTCTGGGCGGAGTGGTTTGAGTAGCTCCTGTCTGCCCTGCTTTCTCTCCCTTCGTTTACAGAAAGCCAGGAGAAATATTTCATCCTCTTTGTTGAGACAGTTCCCTTGCACTCAGGAAGGCAGAACAAGTGCATTTATGCTCTCACTCCAGGACTTGCTGATGGCCGTGAGAGGCAGCCGGGGACTAGGTCTGGGCTTGTTACGGCTTCAGAAATGCAGCGGTGAAGTACCTTTGCATTGGGTGAGAAGGAGGAGAGCTCTCTCGTCAAACAGCAACGTGCTGGCTGACCTCGGCTCCCCTCCAGAGCAGTCACAGCTACAGAAGAAGGCTTTCTGCCATGGTGAGGTGGTCTCCTGTTACTTCCCGGGGTCGGACATCCCTTCGAAGGCGTGGAGCTGGAGGTGGGTGAAGTCCAGGGAGACGCTGAGCATGGGGGAAGGTGGAAAGAGCGGCCTTGGGGGTGCCTTGGGGGTTGCAAGACCCTGGCTTTGGTGACCGCCCTGGTGATGCTCTTCCAGCAGAGCATAAGGAGCTGGGACAGAGTAAAGCCCCAAGGTGAGCTGCTGAGGCAGAACAGGCTAATGAACCAAAAATGCCCCATCCCTGGCCCAAAACAACCAGACCACTCTATTTCCCATCTCTCATTCACCCTGGTCAGTACCAGAGCAGATATGCAGACCCTTTGGGACAAGCTGTAGAATTTAGCTATGCATTTACCGATAAATAAACCTGTGCCGGACCCTCTCTCCTTGGCCACAAGGTCACGTCTTTGGGGTGGGGAAGCTGTGACCATGGGCTACATGTGCAATCTCAGCCTTTCTGTGGTGCCCCCAAATTGCTGCCGGCTTCAGAGAGACCTCAGAGCAGGTCTTGGTGCTGGGAATCAAAATAGCTGAAATTTGGAGAGGTGAACCTCACCCCACCGTGATCAGAGAGACCTGGGTGATGTGTAAGCCTTGCTCTTCCCCTCTGTCAAAGAATTGAAGCTCATTTTATTATTTTTTAATAAATTAGGTCACGCAGGAGGGTCTAGCTAGGGTTTTCTCTGCTCTCTGGTGGGATGCTGTCAGCAGCAAGACTAGCCCGTGCCACACAGGGCTGGTGTAAATTCAGAGCTGATCCACCAAATCTAGTAGGGTCCTTCTTGGTTTCTTCACCCATAAAATGCCTTCCCTAGTCTCAAAAAGGGGAAAGACCCTGCACTTTGGTGCACGTCTGCAGCCATCCCTCCCTTGAGACAAGAAGGAGAGTTCTCCTTGGATGTAATTATTGCCTTGGCCAGACCTCCCATGGTAGACCGGTGTTCTGCTCATCTCTCCAGTCCCTGCACCAACTGCCCGTGTTGGCACGTCTCCTGAATTTTGGAAAAGGTACCACTTGTTCCACCGATCTATAATATTTGCTATGAATTGTTGTGTTTCGTTAATGAGCTAGATAGGCTCACCAGCGGTCTGATTAAGGAGAAGACCAGACAAGACTCAGACCAAAGTGGAAGGCTCAGACTGTGAAGATGGGGCTCGATTCTCAGTGGACTCCCTGGGCCACCATCAGTAAGGTGCTTCTCCTCCCCACACCTCGATGCTGCGTACACAAAATAGAGCTAATTCCCTGTACTTTAGTCAGTGCGCGAGTCTTAATTAGCGTTTCTGAAGAAGCCCTGGGAAGACCTAGGACGGGGAGTGGGTTTTGCCGTATCCGAGCAGGCATCCTTCCAGGCCTGGACCAGCAGTGACAGCTGGCTGCCATCCAACCTCCCTCCGCTCCCTGCGCTCCGGATTTGTTAACATCCCAATCAATAACGCCGCGACATAAAATTCAGCTTCAACTTTTCTCTGCGGGTTCAGCTGCAGCATGAGGGGTTTGGGTTTTTTTCCCCAGCTCGCACCCTAAATCCTATTTTTCCAGCTCCTTTGAGCCCTGCTGGGAGGTGTTAAGGTATTATTATTATTCCCCGTTGCCGCGAGGAATGGGGCGAATGCTAACGAGGGAGATGCGCGCCCCATCCTCTCCTGTAAATCAGTTCGTTTTTTCATACAGCACGTCTCTCACTGCCGCGAGCTTTTAAAAATAACAAATCGCAGGTCGTTCTTCCTTTCTTTGGGAGGATGACCTTTAGGGTTTGCAACGCACAGCTCCGATGGATAAAGAGAAATTTATTTTGCAGGGGCAAAATAAAAAGGAAAGGAAAGCTGCAATTCTCACGTGATCACATGGCATCAGGAATTGGACCTTTAGAGAAAAAAAAAATAGGCTGTTGAGGAACTCAATAAATGTAAGAGCTGGCAAGCGCCCGCTGCCGGACCGTGGATTTGTCGGGAGTGGGTTGGTTCTTGCTGTGCGCCGGCGCAGGAGCCAGCGGGATGAGGGATGCGGTTTAAGGCGGGCACGTGCAAATATTACCCTATTAATAATCAATAACTGCTAGCAGGGCGAGATGATTCAGGCCAGATTGGTACATAATTGCTATTATTGTTATTCCGGTTTAAAACCAGTTCCTCTTCGCTACTGCCACAAGTGATCTGAAGCAACGTATTTTTAATTTGTTCACAGGCACGGCACAATCCATCACACGGCGTTACGCTGGCTGGAACCCAATGTCAGCGCCGAGCGGCGCAACATTTTTGTTATTTAAGTTACTGTATGCTAAGTTTATGTTGATTGCTCTGAGTATCATCTCCGAAAGTTAACTAGCGTTAAAGTGTTGATAATGTCCCACTTTCGCAATCATATTTGCATAGTGCACAACAGAGTTTAGCAGAAAAAAATTAGCTTAAGTGCTGTTTTTCATCAGCCCTGTCAGTCTCATACTGTTCGCTTCATCTCGGTACACGGGGCATTTGGTGACAAATGGTTATGACATTTTTTCATCTAAGCATTACGTCATTATATAAACGTCGTCCTCTGCCTCACGGTTGCATCCTCGCCACGCGGGGAGAGAGGGAGAGGGGAGGGGGTGAAAACTGGGGCAGAAGAGAAAGAATTGGGATTTTTTAAACAAAAATTTATTATTTATTATTTTTATTCTCTCCAAAGGAAAAAAAAAAACCACAAACACATTTTCAGCCTCTCTCCCTTCCCCCTGCTCGAGGCAGCATCACCAGAAATATTCCCGTGGGCACACGGAAAGCATCCTGTTCCCATTGAAGTCGGCAGCAAATCGCTCGATGTACAGGACCC
>NW_009612452.1:35195-37341 GCF_000690535.1 Cariama cristata
CTCTTTGTTCAGGGTACGGCACAGCCGAGCCGGGACCACTCGTACCGGAGGCCTTCTCCTCCCTCCCAGCATCGACGCAACCTGGGCGCAGTCCCCCCGCCCTCCGATTTAGCCCCGGTTAAACGACGGAGAATCTGGCTTTAGATTTGTACAGCGGCAATATTTTTAAAAGATAATTGAAACGTTTCCTCGGCATTACCAGCTCAGGAATAAAATCCCCAGAGTTCAGGAATAAAGCAGGAATAAGGGATCTCCATAGCAATTTTGATTTGTTTTTGTGTTCCCACCCCCCCCCTCCAGTTACTTTTCATCTTGGTTTTGTAACTGAATTTAGGAGAGCAATTTATTCCTAACCTGGATCAGTCAGAAGTTTTAACCTGCATTTTGCAGGGTATTACGGTGGCATTTTCTCATTTCGGGCTCCGGCTTCGGTTGTGCGTGACAAGCTTTATACGTCTGTGGGTAAATACAGTGATAATAAAGCTTAGCGTTATTATGGAGCGCGGTTTTAGCCTGAGCACCCCCTCCATACGTTAAGTAATTCACCCTTATTGCCGTTAGGAATTCAGATGCTATTTTACGGAGGGGGAAGGGAGGGATGTGTGCAGAGCGCAGCTTATATTTTGCAGAGATATTTATTTTTTTTTTTGCGGTGCAAGTTGCTGATTTACTCCACGAAACCTCCCGGAGAAAGGTTTGAAGGAAGCTTTATGGGGAAAAAAAAGGATTTTCAATATCATTCGGGCTTCCCCCTGCTAACGTGCAGCTCCTACTGCCTGCCTTGGTGTCTGGGCGTGCGGCGCGGTGTAGGATACGTTCGCCTTTGCATTAATAATAGTCCAATAAAAACAGACAATATTCTTGCTTAAATGCGTTGAGTTATGTAGATCCTAATTCTAGCACATAAGCAATGAAAGAAAAGCAGATATTTTGTCCTCGCAAAAACAAATCCTGTGATACAAATGCAAGCCGACATATGGTAAAAATTGCCTGCAGCCCTGCTGATTTACAGAACTGTTTTTACTCACAGATAATTCATTAAAAATCATTTCATACTGGCTGTATATACATAAAAAATATTTACTTGTGTAAATATCAGCCATGAAGGTATTGCTTTTTTTTTTTCCCCCTCCTTTCCCTTCTTTTTTCTTTTTTTTTTTTTTTTTTGACAGCTGATGGAGGCGGTGAGGGGAAAACCCGAAGATATATGATCGACATAGGGGAAAGCAAAGGTATGCCTGGCATTCATCCTGCGCTGTAGGTCAGGACTGGGGCTTGGCTAGGACAGCTTTTAAATCCGCTACCTGAACCATCTGCCGTTGAACGCCGGTTGAATCTGCCTATGGGAAACGCACGCTAGGCAGGCATGGGCGGTGTGGGATACGGCACAAAAGGGAACGGGGAAGCGCTTTTACCTGATCCAGGGCGCTCACGCTGACCCATAGAACAATGGGAGCCAAGATAATGTATACGCCGGGCGATGTCACCGTAAAACCGAAGCTGCGGGGTTTCAAGGCCGTTGCTGCTGTGGCAGAGCAGCTTGGAAAATAAATAGCGAATTCCAGCAAGGCGAGGCGAGTTTTTGGTTTTAATCGGCTTCGCAAATACTCATAAAATGACCGAGGCACAAAACGCGACGGGGACAAATGACGCGACGGGGTTTGTGGCTCCCAAATATGAACAGCCCAGGGATATCTGAGATGAGCCCTGAAATCTCCCTGCTACCCCCCACATTTTATTCTCTAAAATATGTGTTATGTTACTCAAAACGCTTAACAAGGCTCCAGCCCGGCACTACATCTTTCCTTTTTTCTCTGTTCTTACGCCAATGTGATTTGCTTAAATATGATGCATTATCTTAAACCCTCGGCTTGGAGACCTTTAGATGATTTTTTTTTCCCCCCTCGAGGAAAATTGAGGAATAAATCACGGAGTACAAGAGGTTTGGGGTGGGTTGGTTGCTTGAGGTTTTTTTTTGCTCTACAGCGAGTAGATGAAATAATATTATTAAAACTGTGGAAGGGAATAAGTACTTGGAGTAGGGATCTGGTCCATCAGCTTTCATCCTCCACAAAACCCAGTAGTAAACAAAGCAATAATATTGGGGGGCTTGGAGAGGGCTGCTCTGGGGGGAGGTGGGGGGTTA
>NW_009612452.1:37482-41035 GCF_000690535.1 Cariama cristata
GCTGCCTCCACGGGAAATTTTCATATTGAGCTGAACCTGGAAGGGAGGGTAAAATAAACTCTCGCTTCACCATCCCAGCGTCTACATCAGGAAAGCTTCTCCTGCTCTATTTATACGCTGTGTATATCAGTCTCCAGACTGTTACCATAGATAACAGAGTTTTTCTTCTGCTGTTGTCTCTAACAGCTTCTTTTCCCCCCACTATATTTTGTGCAATTCCTACCTATCACCTCGGTGAGCGATTCGCCTGGTTTAAAGCAAATTATAACTTGGGAGCAAGCCGGTTTTTTTTCAGGGAGGGAGAGATTTTTCATCCCTCTCTTGCTGAATTTTGCTCCCGATTCTCTACATAGCCCCAAGAAATCCTGCAGAAAGGGGAGCGATAGGTGACTGCATCTGATCCCGATACATATTTAACCTTCGTGCAGTCTCCAGGAATTAACTATTTAGGAGGCGAGCAGCCGACGCAGGCGTCGCACCGGAATAACACGGTCAGGCTGGTTCGCAGCCGTGCCGATGCTTTCCGCAGAAACCGGCGTTAATTCTCAGTACAGAGCTTCTGCAGGAGACATCGCCACGGGCTGGGATTTTTATTTGAAATAAATAACTAAAGAAATGCGGCGGGTCCCCGTTTCGGGGACCGGGGGATGCGGAGTTTCCCCTCCCAGGGATGGGGAGTTAATGGGATTTGTTGCTCCTGGTTGGGGGGGTGAGGGGGGTTAATCCCTTCCTTCATGTGTATCAGGTTGTGGTCGGAGTTAAAGTTTTTTGGTACTGGCTCTGTCCATCCATCCGTCCCGGCAGTGCGCCCAGCGAGGTGCTGCCGGCCCCGGCTCTGCAATCTTTGCCCCCTCGCGCTTCCCAGCACCCAAAAAATCAGGTGAACCCCATAAAAAATAATAAAAAGGAAATTTAAATTTCACCAAAGCAGTGAAAAAGCTGGTAAAGGCTTTTAGAAACCCTACTGTCATCGCTCGGGGAAAGCTCCCCGCGAGGCCCAGAGCCTATTGTTTGCTGCAATGTGATTTATCGTGGAGCGGGAAGGGCAGAAAAGGGACTTTCCCCCCCCTCCGGCCAGGTGCTCGGCACCCACCCGCAGGGACCCGGTCCCCCACAGTCACCTCTGCCGTCGGCCCCAGCAGTAATTAAGCTGATTGTGGGGATGTAGCTTTGGGGGTTGAGGTTGTTTTCTTAAGCCCATCATCTTTTAGGAGCTGTCCTGCAAAGTGTTAAATAGCCTCACCTGACCTCCTCCAGCAAAGCAAAGCTCCGCATCCTTATTTAAGGGCATGCATCACCTCTATGGTTTTTCCTCCGGCGCTGGAGGTGGAACAGAGAAGTGAAATGTCATGGAAAAAAAAAGAAAAAAAAAAAAAAAGCAACTCTAAATCCACCTGAATTTGCCTCAAAACCCTTTTCCCACCCCAGCCTGCCTGAGTGCGCATCCAGGCGATCCCGAACGGGGCGCGCAGGAGGGCCGGACACATATGCCGTGCCATATGGAGCGGCGCGATTCTGGTCAATCGGATCTTTAGGAGTTTTATCGTTTAATTTCTTAATGTGCTAATAGTGCAGAGGGAGGGAATGGATCATCGGTTAAGTGCAAGGGTTTACATTTTTAAGGGAGCGTAATGTGTTTTCAAGCGAGTTGGAGAGGCCTTTAAATACCCCCGGTAAACGTGATGGGGAGCGGGCAAGAGCGTGAACTGGAAAAGACCCTGGGAGATCCCTTTGAGCATCAATCCAGCGCAGGGTTACAATGCGGCATCCAGCCCCCGTGTGAGCGGGCTGAAATTCAGGCTGAAAATCCCCGTGTCCCTTTGGCAAAGACGTTTTGCCCAGCGCTGAGGGCTGCGGGCGACGCGGGCCCTGGTCTGGGTTTGCATCTCCAGCTGCCCCCTTGGTTTGCAGCAGTGGCTCCATCTCCGTGGCTTGGCTCTCCGGGCATCTCGCTGCCGTTTGAAACCACAAAGGATGGGCAGCAAAATGTCCCTGAGGCCCCTGATCCTCAGTTTCCCCGCTTGTGTAAAGGGGGAATTGCATTTACTTCCTTCAAATTGCCACTTGGGATCGGTGCTCATGCACGTTCCCAAAGCGCTTTGGGATCCTCCAAAGGAAGGTCTTACGGAGAGAGAAAGCACTGTTACTTCTAAGAAAAAAATACAGAGAAGTAATTTTGGAGGGGTACTGAAATGACAACTTTTCACCTCCAACCGAGTTACCTCCTCAGGAAACACGTATATATTTATTTTCAAGTAAAATAGCTCAACTCTCTATAAATCTCCAAGACAGAAAACCAAGGAGGAGATAAATAACGTGACGCCGCGACCCCATCCCCGGCTCAGGCTGCCGGCGCGGTCCCCGTCGGGCAGCTGCCTGCCGGGCAGGGGCTGATGCTCTGCGGCCCGGGGCTCCAGCTGCGGTTTGAGGCGTGGGGGTCTCCGAGGGATGCTCTGGCTGTTGGCTCCTGTCAGCGAGACCTTTAAAAACTGTGCTATACGATTTCTTATTTGAATTGCAAACAGTTCAAGGGAGGGATAGGAGAAGGTGCTCATTCAGGGTAAATAGGGTTTGGGGTTTTTTTAAGCAAATAATGTTGTGTCACCTTTTTTTTGAGGGGGGGTGGCATTATAAAGAACAGGCTGGGAGATTTTTGAGCCTGGGCTGGTGACTCTCCCGAACAATTTTTGACATCTAATTTCCAGTATTTCCTTGAAAACTCCTCCGATTTGGTGCATTAGATGAAATGTCATTAACGTAATGGAAACAAAACGGTACTACTGTTAAACAGCACTAAGAAGAAAGGGCCGCGGCGCTCAGCCGGCTCAGCACGAAGATTTCAAGCGCGTCGGGCAGGGAGGGGGTCCCCCCAACGCGCACAGGGCTCTTGTGCTTATTCAGAGCCCGATGCTCTGCCTGTCGCTGAACACACACACGCACACGGGCTGTGCTCGGGGCACGAACCGCGCGCTCCCGCTTCCCTGCGGGTTTTTTTCTCAGCAACTTCTAGGCCTCAACTGGGAGGAGGGGAAAGAAAAAAAAAAAAAGCAGCATGTATTTGTCTTCGTGCAATGGGAAGGAATATACGTGCGATGCGGCGCGGTGCGTAGCTGAAATGATCTCAACGGCACGGTAGCCGCGGCTGGTGCAAAGAGATCCCAGGAGCGGGCACATGCCCTTGACACGAAATCACCCGGCCAGCAATAAAGGATTTCTTGCCGGCTTCAGCCGGGGGTTTTGCCTGGGTGACGCTGCGCAGCGCCCCGACAAGGTTACGGGGTCCAACAGGGTGCTCAGTAAGGACCAGAGATGCTGGGAATCTATCGCTATCCCTGGATGTAGGTGTATAGATAGCCAGCGTACATCAAGACCTTACCATAAACAAAAAACGCGCTCTCCTCCTTGAAATTCACCTTGAACGCAGCGAGACGGGGTGGGTTTGTTGGGGTTAGGTTGGAGGGGGGGTGTTTATTATTCCCGACCCCCCCCCTTTTCCCCTTTCCCTGACAATTGTCAGCAGAGAGGCTGCAAAACCAGCTGAGGAGCCACCGCA
>NW_009612452.1:41157-41409 GCF_000690535.1 Cariama cristata
GCAAAAGAAAGAATTCATAATTACAGTAGCGTAGCCATGAAACCAGCAGGGGGGGGGGGAGAGAAAGTGGAGCCTCATCCAAAATTGGTCCATTTTTTCCCCTATTTTTTCTTTTTTTTCCCTATTTTTTTCCTTTTTTTCCCTCTATTTTTCCTTTTTTCCCTCTATTTTTTATCTCTTTTTTTCTCAATTTTTTCTCTATTCTTTCCTCTATTTTTTTTCCTCTATTTTTTTTCTCTCTCTTTTTTTTTT
>NW_009612453.1:0-7172 GCF_000690535.1 Cariama cristata
ATAGCCCCGTTTTAGCCAAACCAGGACACTAACCTTCTCATATTCAGCATTAGCTACATCCCACAGTAATTACAAAGGTGAGAACTGGTGCAGGATATGTTTTCTTAGACAACTGTCTACATCATAGTCCCAAATAAGGTGTTGAGGTCTCCAAGCAGTGGAGACTGGTGTACAGCCTGCAATCTGATTATGTGGACTTACCATCTCTTATCGGAAGCAGTATAGCTGCCTCTTGGCAAGGCTTACTCCCTCAAGTGCAACACCAGTCATTTTTAGCTTCTCTGTGTTGCACTTCTGAATATTTCTGTTAGCGCATATGAAAACAGTTCGTATCTGTTTGTAGCTGAAATTCGTATCTAAATGTAAATGTGTCCTTAACCTAGCTGGGATCCATAGAGATTAAATGCAGAAGGAACTGTTTAGTCAGCTAGTCTGGTAAACCCTTGTATTTCATCCAGTTACCCTTTGCATATCTGAGGGACAGTAGCTAATCCATACTGTTAGGAAATACAGTGCAACTAAACTGATTATATGCATATGTGCCTGCACTTATATATTCCACTACACAGTGGAATCAGATAGGATCAGAAGAACTAGATAGTGGTTTTGCAAATTCTTTTTTTCTGAACTCTGATATGGGTTCACCTTGAATTGTCATATGAAAATTTCATGACAATTTTCATTTTTCACACACTGGAAATAAGGTAGATCATACTTTCTCATGGTGACAATCACCATCAAAAAAAGCTGAGACTCTTTGGCCTGATCAGCAAAGCAATTACCCAACCTCTGAAGGAATGAGAATACAGTAGGGCACCCTAATGTTCCCATTGTCTTAGACACGTTCTTTGCTGAATTTCTTTCCTGCTAAGGAAGGGAGTCACAGTTTAAACTAATCTGAGTATTTGAATTAGCAGTTGGGTTAATGTCCTTTTGTATTAGTGGTATGTTAATGGTAGCATCTTGTATCTTATCATGAAGATTACTTTATAATTTCTCTTTAGATTCATGTAATTCCAGAATCATTCTTTTCACTTGGCAGAGAAGCTCCAGATATGTTTTCATCTAACTGCCAATAAAACCTTAGAAATCTGAAAGGATAAATATAGCTTGCTGTCTTCTAACTTACACACCAGGAATGGATCAAATAAAGACCAGGTACTTCTTGTGTTGACCAATAAAAAACAGATTCTTTTCCTGTATATGTATGTGGGATTGGGGGTCTGGGGGTGAGTTTAACTGAAATGTTTCATGTCATTAGTCAATAATGTGCACTTTTGCCTTTAGGGATCTTGGGAAAAAAAATTAAATCAATGGAATTATTTCAGTTAGAAAAGCACCTGCTGTGTAAAAAATAATTTTCATCAAAATTTTAATAATGCAGTACCTAAGCACTGCAGTCGTATTGGCATGATACGTTATGATGGCTCCAGAGGCTCATGCGTAGGTTACAGCTTATCACGTCAGAATTGTTCATGCTAGGAAACACCTATGGAGGCTTCAGCATGAAAGCGAAAGAGCTGGGGAGGGGGAGGGGGCTCGGGGGATTTTTAATGGACTGTAATACCTCTGTCATCCATACTGTGATTATAAACCCGCCCAAGGTGATAACCACGGAAAGGTATTGCCACCTACTGACTGCTCAATAGGGTGCATGAAGAGTTTGGTCTTCCTAGAGCAGTTCCAGCTGTGTGACCACCTCTGTAGCAGCCAGGAACCAGGGCAGCCACTGCCGCCTTCAGCCGTGTCAGAAAGGCCAAGATCTGCATGCCAGTCTGTTGTCACCCCAGAACGGGCACCTGCAGCGGTGGGCTGTTGGGATGTCCGTACTATGGCTGCTTGGGCTGACCACCCCACTGTCACCCCAGAGACAGACCAGAATTTGTCCATCTGTGTTTCTAAGTGTTGATCGCACTCATGTCAGGAAAGAAGGAAGGAAAGAAGAAAAGAGTGAATGATAATCAGTATAATGGAAACAAAGAGGCCACATTTGAAGTATTTCAAGCACAGTAATCCAAGAAGTCACAGGACACAGTCCCAGGCACCGTGACTTAGTTATCTCTACAGTTAAATTGCTAGAACAGACACTGGCATACTTTTGGCTGGTAGCCAGGAGCGTTCTCTCACTAGGCACTGTTCAGGAGTCAGCACGATCCAGAGCCTACAGCAGTTTGGGTATGAATAGCTGATTTTAGGATCTGAGGGAGTACTTATTGGTATTGACACATTCAACCTGTTCCTTTTGGTGTAAGGACGAGAACAAGCCGTGGTACTCTCTAACCTTGTAGGACAGAAACACTTTTTGAATCCCCATAGATATTAGCAGTGACATAATCAATACCTGCAGCAAATTAGTGTAAACTTCTATACATTCTCTTATGTCCATCATACATAATGTTATAGAGTCTAAAGGTTTCAAATGTGTTTAAGTGATAATAAGAATTCTGAAGGTGTTTGGGTGGCCTGTTGGATAAGAAGTATGTGTTGCAAAAGCTTTCAACATATCAATGCAAGTCAAGCTTTGTTAAAAATAGTCCCAGAAAGACTTGCTCACACTTCATGTAATGTTTTTCACTTTTTCTGAATATTTATTTTATACGCATACTCAAATAAAATAAATTTCAAAAGCATATTTATTATGAAATGGAAAGGTTAATTCTTCATGAATTTCCACAGAGGAATGCCTGTATATTTATCTCACACAAAGAAATATACATGGGACCGAATTATTAAGTAACCTTCCAGGGTGAAGAAGGGATGAATACAGAGAGTTAAAAAAAAGGAGGGGGAAAAAAAATCTGAAAAAAAATCAGAGAACAAATATGTATTTATGGATACCTCACAGAGTTGTAATGTGTGCAAAAAAATGAAGCTATAATCTTAAATTACATGATTCACTGCACATCACTGCCCTGTCTCTAACAAATACTACTTACGTGTTCATGGAGTGTAACTTCAGTTGCTACAGTTCTCCGAGAGATTTTTGTCTGGTACTCTTTTTAAAATAACTCTAACAGAAAAAAAAAAAATGAATTGAGGAGAAAAGAATTCATTTGTGCTGACACAAACTACAAAAAATATTCAGCTCTGAATACTCAGATTGAATTGAACTTGAGTATTATTAGTATATGTACTGGGCTAGCTAAATAGTGAGAACATGGTGAAATTACCAGGCATGGGCCTTAACTCACTTCAGGAATTGAAGCTTAATCAGCATGACTAATTAAGACCTCGGTGCTTTGCATACAATGTAGAATGGAATTTTCTTTCCAACTGCAATTTGAAAATAAACATTACCTCCATGATAGAGATCTCATCTTTAGTTTGGAAAGAAACATAGGAACACAGGCTTGTGATGTGAGACCTTGTAGTCCACAAATAGACGTTATCAGAGACAAATTTACCTTAAGATGAGATGATCTTTAATGCTTGTTGAACTCTCTTCTGGAGGTGTCTATCTGTCCCCATTCCATCACAGAAGTGGAGACACCTGGGGCTATATTCACTTACTTGATGTAGGTATCTAGAGGCCAAATCAATTGCTCAGTTGCATCTGGTATCTAGTGCAACTGCACTACAAGTGTCCTATTTACTCCAGTCTCTGACTGTTCCTCAGAAAGGGCACAGATGTGCTACAGGTCCTATATTGTATGTGGCAACCCTGCAAGGGCATCCTAGATATCCAAAGACATTTTCAGATGACACTTTGCGTACACACAGACCTATTCAATTCAGCTGATCAAATGGCTGTTTACTTTAGGATCTACTGAGTGAGTCGATTATGGGCTTGCTTCACTGCCCTGAACGTAGATTTTAATCAACTCAAGCTGAGAAAGCATTTGAACTTAGTGCTCTTTCTTCCTCTTCATTCATTCCAACCCCTTAGATAAAGCAACCACCACCCCTTTCACTTCCTCAGGATACCATGTTTACGTGAAAAATTTAAGGTCTACTGAGTGCTTTGGAAGAGCAGCAATATGTGCCCATGCTCTTGGAAGGACTCCAGCTCCTCTGCACTGGTTGAGCTGAGGGACATCTCAGGCTGTCACAATCAGGGTATCAGGACTTGCAGACAGAAATATCTCCATGCTTAATATTTCACATGGGTCAGCTCCTGAGGTCAGTATGCAGATCTTTGAACCACTCTTCTAAAACACCTAACTCTTCTCTCAAACTGTACAGCAATCCTAAGACCCTGGCTCTGGGCTTTAGATTCTTTTCTAGGACCCTGGCACCCTGAATGCCTTTTAGGTACCTCACTTCCAGATTAGACTAGAAGAGATGGCTTCCTGATTTATTTATTTTTAACTGCAGGAGAGTGTAGAAAATAAGTATTAACTATTCTTGCCAAAATGATGCAACTGTAATTGCAATGTTAGACATGTATTTTTTTTTACAATAATTTACAACCACTGGAATAAAGGATCAACTTCTGAAAAAAAAAAAAAAAAAAAAAAAAAAGACGGTAGGGAGCCCCTGATCTGTAACTAGCAAATATTTCTAAATGCACGCTTGATTATTACTTTAGTTACTACAATATTATTTACACGCTTTCATCAATGTGAAACATTTTTCACCTCAAGTACTAAGTAGACTTTTGAGAAAGCATGTGGGTCTAATACATTGTTGAAAAGGGATGTAGTGTTGCGCTGGATTGTTTGAAATATTTAAAACCTAGCTAGGTAAAGAACGTGAAATTCTCAAGCACAATTTAATTTCCCCTTGTTTTCTTCACAGATGTTTTCACATGTTCAAGTGCAGAAACATTGTAAAGTCAAACAGTTTAATAAAGATGTTACTGGAAATTATCTGAGTCCTGGTGAAATCTGAAGAAGTCAAGTCTCCAGAACAAGACAGATTCAGCAATGGATGGCAAGAAAGGAATTTTATTTGTCTTCTTTTGATTCTGAAGTGGCTGCAAATGGATTGCTTGCCTCATTATGCACAGAAAACAGTTCTGGTTTTTAATTAGCGATACATTTCCCCATTACTCCTTCATTCAGTGAATAACTAGAAAAGTGAACAAAAGTTACTAGAACCAGCATATTAATGAAGTACCCAGTGATTTCACATAATTCATCGTATAATAACAATAATAACAGTAACTGGTTTCTCATTGCTCTTTTTTAAAAGTAGTTCAAGATTCAAACTTTGCTACTTTTTTATAATTATTTTGTTAGGATGATCTGACAGAAATGTGTACTTTCTGTTGTATATACACTGATGTATCTATTCTGATACATATGCTACAACTCTGTGGGAATCACACCTCTCCTGATACGATTAGCTGCCTTCACAATATAGTCTCTGTGTCTATAAAGTTACACAAAAAGTAACACCTCATTCAGCCTACATGGCACAGCTCACATCCATACAGCCAAATGCTTCCAACTTCCCAAGAGAAGTTGGCCTTGTACAACTTTCTTACTGAGAGCAGCCATTGCCCATGGTTAACCCCAGTGGCCAGTAGCTTAACAGTATGGATATTTTAGTCCGAGGACCAAAGTACCAGATCCTGGTACTCTTTAATTTACTGGGGCAACCAGTGGGAACTGGAAGACGTGCCTTGCTGCATTAGACTGTGGTCCACGAGCCCAGTATTACTTCTTCACCAGTGATAGCAAGACATGTTATTGTAGGGGACTGCAAAGTCTTGGCTGCTTTCTGTAGCCTAAATACTTCATATTCTCCAATATCCACTCTTTTATTAGCTTTTATTACCATTTTTTAACAGCTTCTACACTGTTTGTAGACATCTTCCCTTTCAGAACACTGCCTTCTGTTGTTACATTGTTTTGGTTTGGTTTTATTAGTTGCTTCATTTTTATTTAGTTCCTTGACTTGAATATTCAAGAATCATGTCAATATTTGTGTGCTGGATTTGTTTGACCCACTCTCTCCTATGATAATGTGGAACCAAATTGCTTTGTGATTACCGCTACAGAGCAGCTCTCTCATTTACTCTTCTCGTATCAGGTCCTGTGCTTCAAGATACAGAACAGCACCTTTTCTTGTGGGCTCTGAATCAGGATGTTCCAGGAAGCAGTAATTTATTGCGTTTAGTAACTTAATCTCTGCATCTTGTCCTGATGAGGCATTGATTCAGTCAATATGCAGGTAGTTTAAATCACTGACTGTCACCACCTGTGCTAAAGCTGCAGCTTCTCTAATCTTATTTAACATGTCCTGATCACTATCACCCCACAGTGCAGCAACAGCACTACATTTTTATTGCTGGAGTATGGGATTTCCATCTGCAACTGGCTTTCTATTTTCCCATAATATTTTATACTGTAACAATTTATATTATCCTTTACGTACTATGCCTGTACATCTCACTCTGTCGTCCCTGGAAAGTTAGCACCAGCATCTGCTGCAAAGTTCCACAAGGTCTCTGAGATACTTCACTCACTATTGTCATTTGATGCCAACCACTTATTTCCCCATCCTATTCTTAGGATTCCAGATTGGTGTAGAAGCTCTTACAAGTTTTACCCTTGCACTGTCAATCAGTACCACACGTGCCAGTCAAATGGCACTGTAGGAGGTCTCATTTGCCTTCCCTACTTAGTATGATTGCGCAGTTTATTTCCCTCCTGGCCCTTTCAGAGACACATTGAACATTAATTATGTCCCACTCATCCCTGTTTTACCAAAATAAAATCAAATAAACTAACTTAATCTTGAACCATGTATTTCTACACAGACTTCATCCCTGTTTTACCAAAATAAAACCAAATAAACTAATTTAATCTTGAACCATGTATTTCTACACAGACTTTTCTATGCTGGATTTACAGAATATGTACCGAGGTAGTGCATTGGAATGGAAGTCTTAAATCACCAAGATAAAACCAATTTATTAATCAACCCAATGTACTCCACAGACATATTTAGAAAGAAGTTTTTCAGATTTTGATTTGTGAAGCAATCATGTTTTCTATTGGAGATTTCAGATGGAGAGTAAAGTTTCTTCCTGATGCTTTCCAAGAAAGTACAAGATATTTTATTTAACTTGGGCATTGTTTTAATATCTTTAATAAAAAACTTTCACAGAAAACACTTTAATTCAATGTTACTTTTATGTCTTGAACTCATTGTTTTTAAAAAAATAACAGAAATCCTACTTTTGTTCAGCTGCAATTGAAGTTGAATAGGAAGAGAACAGCAGG
>NW_009612453.1:7217-43937 GCF_000690535.1 Cariama cristata
GAATGAGTTTTTCTCTTTATTACTCATATTGAAATCAGTGACTCTAGTCCCCTCCCAAATACACTTCAAATTACCTTTTTGGTTTTTTAAATCTGGCTCCAGATAGGAAAAATGAAAAATAGAAGCTGAAAGGAGACATTTCCAGAAACAGCTACACAGTTCAGTGACAGAGAGTATAGTTCTTCAACCAGAATGTCCCTTTTTTTTTTCAACTTTTTCCCAAGACCTCCAGCACATTAACTACACTGGTATTGGGACCTGTCAAAATTTTGAGTACTGATCTCTAATAAATGATGTGATGTGAGTTGAAACTGGACTATTTCAAATACAAAGACCTGAGAGAATTTACATGGATGCACATTAGTTCTTGCATGCACTATATAAATAGTTTCAATTTATTTGTTTTCACCATTTTCCATACTGACAGACATTTAGTCCTTGGGGTCCACTATTATGTGCAGAGTGAGCGGTTTAGCTTTGTTACCATTAGTATGAGAGACAAGAGAGTGCCACTGTGCAGGAAAGCAAAGCAGTACTGAGGTGGATGTTCAAAACAAACCCAGTTTCAAAGGCCTATGCTGCCCACATGGAAAAGCCAGTGTGTGTGTGTATGCATGTGTGTGTGTGCACGCCGGTGACTGTGTGTTCCATTGCAATATGAAGTAAAAGGCATTTCGAGTGCTCCCTGAATGACAATGAAGTATTGGAAAGCAATGACATTCTAATCATTGCTGCAAATGTCAGCACAAGGAGCCTGTGGGTTGTGGGTCCCCAGTGCAGAAGTTAACAGCTTTACAGTAAAATCACCAGAGATCAATTAAAAGGAAACTGTTACTAACCTTCATGCATCCTATTGCCGAAATGTCTAGAAAAAAAGGTCTAATTATAGTCCTAACCTTTCCCAATGGGCCATGAATAAGTTTCCAAATATGGCATGGAAAAAGAAAAAAAAAAAAAGCCGTAGTGTGCTATTTTCACATGTTTAGGGTCTCTTATGCAAGGCACTCAATAACATAGCAAATGACCAAGTATGCTGAGCTTTACCCTGAAAATCCATACACTGTAATGCTAACTATAGAGTTAGAAAGACCTTCAAAATAAAATTAAAACCAAAAATGGAGCAAAATAGGATTTCAGGCTTGTTAATGCACAGAGATAGATATCAAAGTCAACCTGAAAAGTAAGAACACGGATCACATCTAGAAGCACAAGTAGCATAAAACTATTGTGCTAATAAAGTTTGTGGGACTTTCTGCACATTAAATTTCTTCAGTTTCATGTTTCATTTTGCCTACATTTAGAGTCAATGTAAAAAAAAAGGAGAAGGGAAGCGACTGAAGACCTTTCCAGCAAATTAGAATGTTGTCAAATTTTTACCCACTGAACTATATGGAGAAGTAAAAAAAAGATTTCCCTAATTTGCTTTCAGCTGTTCACAACCTCAAAAAACTTTGCAGTCATGAGAGGTCACAGAAAAGGAAGGACCTAGTGAGGGCTCCCTCTTTCCTTTGGCCAAGTGTGGCAATAACTTGAAGTTGGTTTTCATGCAGACTAAGCTTTTCCCATTCCAGAGGGATGTGTGTGGCTGGATCTATCAGCCTTGCAAAACCAAGTGCAAATGGACTGATGCAAAGTAGACACAGTAATGAAATACATAATGACAATAAACCACTACATGCTGGTAACATAAAAGACTTAATTTAATTGTCCTTCAGGTGTGCCTCTTCCCCGGCCTTGGCCAGCCTCTGGGGTATCTCTCTTCCATCTGAGCAGCAAGCAGAGATAATGGAGGGTTACAAGAGGGACAAGTTTCTAATTCCCGGTTCGAGGAAGGTTGGGAGTTGAGAAGAGCAACCTCCATATGTAGGTTTAAGCTCCAGTCCTTCTCTATTACCATCATAAGACAATGTGCAGTTACGAGAGGGGAGAGGGGGAAAAAAAGACTATATCCTCGTGGATTCTCAAAGACTTTTACCTCAGGTGCTGACACATTGACTTGTTTTTGTGAAGCTATGCACTTCTTCTTAAACAATATCGACAGGAAACAGCAGATGGCCAAATTGCTTGCAAATGCTTTTATATTACAGTTTATATTCACCAAGACACTTCCACACTGACATGAGCAATGTCATTTTCCAGTAATGTTTGGAATTAGTCCCTTGGGTCACCAATTCCCAAGCATTATCAGATGATAACTCTGAAACTGTGATTACTTAAATATTTTTCAAATCCTGAAGTACTCTTAAAAGGATACAATTTGCAGCCATGGGAGCCTTGTTACAGTGATGCTATCCATACAAATATCACTATAGCTGTGATTTGAGCCTCCATCATGTACCCTCCGGTCAAAGAATTGATAACTGGAAAGCAAAAAGTTGCTTTAGGCTGAAGCACGTTTTATGAGATCTTCATTAAATGTGATTTCTCATTTTCCTTTAAAAGAAAAATAAATTTATTTTTAAAAGAAACAAGATATATTTAAACTAAAGCAGATCAAAAGATGAAGTCTTATCAATTGTTTTAGAATATTTTTGACCTTGCAAAATGAAAGAATACACCATTTGACACTACACACATATTGAAATGTACATAAGTGAATTAAATATTCAAAACTTGCTAACATTCAGTTGTCTTTGGTTCCTCCAGAAAACTTCACTGCAGTTAATTCCGCAGATTGTATAGATTCACGCTGAGTATTTTATTTGAAAATCACAAACTCTTTTCACTCATCTACCAATGTAACTCTTAACTAAATCTAAATACTATCCTATCCATACTTGTCTGGAAATACTTCAGTACAACTTCAGTGAATCCTGACTGTGCAAAGCAGTATGCAAATAAAAAACCACAAGTATATACGTATTTGTAAGATCTTGCCTTAAACATTTTACATAGCATTTCCCAGTGTTAATTCTCCGGTTTTGGTGCATTTAGTAGTTTGGATTATTTTTTAATAAGTATTGAAAGCAAGTTTTAATCTATTAGAAGGAAAAATATGGTAGATGATAGAAATATGTTTACTTCTTTTTTATATATATTTTATCAAGAACACAGAGAAAGATTCAAACCAACTACATTTTATAAGAATTTTATATTCAGTGGTTGTCTCAACATCTATTCAGAAAATTTCTGGAAATCCTAATGGCTTCAGTGCTTTATACTTATATGTACAGAGTAATAAAGTTACTGAATCAAGGTTCAAATAAAAATGTTTCAAGTAAAAGAAAAATAAACAGAAGAAAGAGAAGTACGTAATGACAAAAAGAATCGTACATTCAGTAAGCTGCCTGTAACTAGTAATAGCATGAATAGTGATATTAGAATATACGGTAGGTATATAAGACACCAAAAAGTCAAAGTCTGAATGTGGACAATATCTATAAACAAAAACTGAAACCATTAAAAAATCTTACAATGCACTTTTATAAAATAACAAGAAAATAAAAGCCAGACAGAATGGCATCACTAAAAAAGTTATTTAAAAGCATTCCTAACTTCCTGCTATAAAATTCTGATGTATTGCCAACAGCTATATAAATAAACTAGCTGTGATGTATTAAATAACATCTAGATATTAACCTGGAGTAGCTATTCTTCATATCTTGTGTAGAAATGCCAGTAGTGGTACATCTGAAAAAGTTCTAGATTTCAAATGTTAATAACGTTCTTCTGAGAGTTTATGAGATTAATTACAGCTCAATGAAATTTTGTCATAATACCTCATTTTACCAAAGTTGAAACATTGTGTAGAGACATACCTGTTTCAAGAACCATTTTTATAAGAGATTTTTTTGAGGGTTTTGATAAGTACATTTTATTTAGTGTGAATGAGTTTTGATTCATTTTTTTTACATGCCTAGGGCTGTCTTGGCATTTCCTTCAAACTCCAGGAAACAGCAGCAATATGGAAGTGTCATCTCCCAGAGAGGTCTGACTCCCATTTTCAAATTTATATTTGAAAGATAGACTTGAGTAGGCTTTCTCACAAACTCTGTCTGAATTAAAAGCATGTAGATACCACAAAATTAACATTATTTCTATAAATTTTAGCATAAATTTCTTCAAGTTGACAGTTCAGACTAGATATGCTCTTCTTTGACTGACAGCCACCCAAAGGATGGTGCTCTACCCTACATCTCTCTTCATTCTCTCCCGGGAGTTGAAGCCCTTTACACATAGTCTTTTTGACCATGTCTTCTGTGGTGGATGTAAGAATAAGATGCCTCTCCTATGCTGCATATCAAGTCTTCCTGCACCAACCTCTGTACCATGGTACAACATAAACAAATCATAATGTGGGGAAAGATCTAGCTAAATACCATTAAACTTA
The DNA here is from genome assembly GCF_000690535.1 of Cariama cristata. Lineage (NCBI taxonomy): Eukaryota > Metazoa > Chordata > Aves > Cariamiformes > Cariamidae > Cariama > Cariama cristata. The sequence goes on from NW_009612453.1 coordinate 11,548, forward strand.
GAAGAAATTTCAGCATAACTCCTTCCTGATACAGGATGTCCTTGGCTCTATTTATCTGTTCCGGAAATGAGCAGTACAGAAAATAATTCATTAAAAATGATAAACCGCGTTATCCTTCGGCAGTTGATAAATGCCATGACTCCCAGATGATTGTAGCATATCTATAATGGAGTGTGGGGGCGTGGGCTGTGAATATCTTCGTTATTCATCCTGAAGTTTATAAAATGCCTACAGCTACAATAGTGAGGCTTTATATACAAAAATTAAAGGCATAAATTTCATACACAGCCCACAGTAGGATGTGCTACGTAAAATGACTGCTGCTGCTGCTGCTAGAAATTCATTGAAAATCCAAGCAGGGGTGTAATGCAAGCTGGAAAGGGACCAATTGACTGAAAAACAGAATCAAGTGTCTGAGTTTCCTCTCAAGGGGAATTATCCACAGTAGCATAGTTTTGATTCTGCACCAGGCTGCGGTGCTGCATTTCCTCCCCCCGCCTGTTCCTGGGCCTCGCTACAATTTCAGAAATCCACGCCTTAGCCTTTGTGTAATGAGTTGGGCAGTTAAGAACCCCTTGATCGTACCAGAAATCCTCTCACAGCTAAGGATGGAAAAATACTGACTGTACCTGCAACATCTGTCGCCTGGCTAAGGATGGGAACCTGACAAAACAGGCCTTGGAGGCCTAAGAAAAGTAGGCACCGGTACATCCTTTATCTGAATCATAACTCAGGTAGCACACAGTATCAGTGCTACTGGAATTTTTAGAATTCCATAAATTACCAACTCAAATTGTGGCCAGAACAGAAATTTACTAGTTACTAAAGTCGATTACCTTGTGAACCTATAAACAGCTGTCCTAAAGCGAGATCCTTTGAGCTCTCCTGGGCCGCAGCAGGCTGCGACCAGCACCTTGCTCGGAGTGGGACACCTCTCAGAGCTCGCGAACTCTCAAGTTTGCCAAGTTTGGAGGATCGTTGCTGAAATCAGACAACGAAGCCTGGGCTGAAAACCCTTCACTCCTCGAGACTCAGCCCTCGCCTGTTCAGAGATTCCAAGGCATTAGAAGTGAGCATTTCACAGAACTCAAGGGAAATTTTTCTAATGGGTATACCTACCTTTGTACATATACACCTTTATACACTTTATCTTTATACATGTATACCTTTATACAGCTATTTCTTTAAACATTTATTGCTTTACATATATCTCTCTTTATGTATGTACTCCTTCATATATACATCTTATTACATATATCTCTCTCTTAGTGTCTGTGTGCATGTGTGAATTGATCCAAATACCCTATAACAATTTAAGTCATTGCTTTGATCATAGTGCTTCATAGATGTCAAATTAGTTAGTTGTTAAGTGCTGTTAAATGAAAAATCTGCTAAATCCTACTGCTAACTACTGACTCAACAGGAGGGTCTCCCTTACCCCTTCCTCTTTTACCCACGGTCTCTGTGGAAACCACTCTAGCTCAATTTTAATCTTTTTTTTCCTTTCTTTCCTCTGTGTGTGTCTTTCAAGTAGTAAGTAATAGAGTGAACCTTGTCATCTTACTTTGTTAAGCTGTCTTTCTATCAATTCTTATTAAAATTGCTTCTACTACTAGCTTTGACAGCGATTCTTTGTGCCACCTTAAAACCACTATTCGTGACACAGGCTCAGGAGCTGGATGAGCTGAAGCCCTGGTTTAGGATGACAGAAGTATATTAGGGTGACAAAATGTGGCTCCAGGTGGTTCTTTACATGGGAGGTTTACACTAGCCATATTCCACCATTGATTAATTGCTGTATCACCTGAAACACCACTCTGTTTACTCAACAATTTCTACCGTCAAAGAATAGACTAGACACACATGGAGGCCTCAGGCAGCAGTGGGTCAGGAAGGAAAATGGGACAGCAAGATTACAAAATGTTAGAAGGGACAAGCAAGAACATCCATAAAAAGAGAACCTTGTAAAGTGTGTGGGAGAAGTGAGGCAGGACAGGATGAGAAACTGCCAGGTAAAATATAGAAGAGACAGATGGGAAATGGGTGGCATACACACGCTGACTGGTGAGCAGTCAAATTTAACTGAGTTCTCCTTGTCCTTTCCCCAGTGAGGATCATTGAAAGGAAGGGAGATGGACAGTTGAAAACAAATGTAAGGGAAGAAGAGGATGGGAATGGAGAGACACTACACTGAATCTACAAGATTCCTGTGGAGGAAATGCTCGGAGTGAGAGAAGTAGGCATCAAAAAAAAGGGATTTCCTCCTACCTCTGACAGTGAAGGAAGTCCATTATTTTCAGGAGACCTCTGGAAAATGTCAGAATCTGCACATATAAAAGGCCTAACATCCCATAGATACCTCAGGAACAGCATTCAGGGCATTTCATCTGTGTGGATTTTATTTTAGTTTGTTATCCTGATATTTTAAGGACTCTACAGGTAATTTCAGCCAGCTAATAACCTCATTTGAGAAACTGAAATCCGCTTATAGACAATGGACAAGTACAGAAACACCAAATAAATCTGGTAAAGTGCTGCAAGCTATTTAGTTTTCCTTAGATAAAATTTGAAAGTTTTCAAGGAAGTGTAATAACTCTTGCACATTACTTATTTGGGAGACTCACCTTGTAGGAAGCCTTTACAAGATCTGCCCAAAACCTCTTGAATTCAAACTAAGCTATATGGTCTTAATGCTAAAAAGTAAAAGGAGACAAAAGAGGTTGACTTAGGCATGAACTCATGGCACAAAGTCATGTCTTGATAGGAGTAATATGTCTAGTGTATTCCTACCTGCCTGTCAACTGACTCAAAGTGCGCAATTGGCAGTACTGCTCCACAGCAGAAAGTAACATTTAAAACTAAAGAATTCACATCCTTCTTTACAGAAAACAAACAACTTAACAACTATCCAAACTGAAATGTGTTATAAAATGCATTGTCTGTGAACCAAGGAATCAATGAAAACATATTTCCAACTGATCTGCATCATACATTTCATGTTTCACTTATTTCTTATTGCAATACCACATCCTATATAACACCTTGATTGCATTACTTGCAGATCCTTCTCATATCACCAGACAGTATCTTCTGTTGTCTCCCATGCCCCCCGGAACTCCTTTCCCTGTTTCTTCCCACATACACTACCTACTTTTTCATCTATCTGGACAGGAGAGAACATGCACTACAGCTAATCAGGAGCTATGTGTATCCCAAATGATCAGCTAATGTACACATGCTAGCTGGCAAGGCATTTACTAAGGAATACTGGACAATGACTTCACCCTGTCTTTCCCACAGTGAAGTATATTAAAAGAACATAACATTTTTTCAGGTACTTAACACAGGAATTGGTTTCATAAAAAGACATCTAAATTTAGATATGCTCATTTAGGTATCTAAGGGAATATTATATCTCTCAGATCAATGGAGATCTTATCAATCCAGTCAGCTGAGCCTAGAGAATGATTCAGCTGATAAATTTACATCTGGGGACACTGCCCCTCTACCTGGACTTCATCAACTGAGTTACCTTTGAGCACGATTCAGTGGTCAGACGTCCAGCACTATTTGAGATGCACTTGGTTACCATGTTGGTCAGGTAAACTGGACACAGGACCGATGGGAGACTCTTCTGCAGTGGAAACCATGCAGGGTATATAGGTATACATCAAATGGCACTGGACAGTTATGTAAGCAATTGAATTGAGACTAGATCTCTACTCACTGTATCAGGAATTTAGACACCTACTCTCTGTAGACAGCTACTATCTTAAAATACCTACATTTACGTACTTAACCTCAAACTGAATGCCTCCTTTAGTGTCCTTGAAATTTTGCCAAGTTTGGCTGAAATTGGTGAAAGAGAGCAAAAGTTCCTGTGCAGAATGTATGATGGCATAAACCAGCCTAAAGTTTGGGTTTCCAAGGCCTGCAAAGCAATCTGCACAGAAAGCACTCAAAATTAGAAAATGCCAGAATTCAAGTTGCGTTAATCTGGCTCCCTCGTGTGAACACATAATGATACTTTTTTTAATTACACAGTCACATACTTTTTTTTCCCACAGGACCTCTACTTCATTCAGTGCACAGAAGAGACAGTACTCATTTAATGAGCAGCAGTTCAGTATTTTGTTTTCTCTTTATTCTTCGCTGTGCAGCTCTAGGCCTTTTTTATTGCACACAATTATAACTCTGCTCGGAAGACAGAATTATTAATTTCCTCATGGGCTTTTCTGTGTAACTCATCTCTATCAGGCATTCATTTTCACAGCACCCTTTTGAAACATTTCCTCCATTGGCATCTGAGAAGCTAGGGCTTGGAGAGATTAAAGTCCACAATATCCATAGATTTGAAGTGGCCAATTTAAGTCACTGAGGAAATTATTTTTTTCAAGGACTTAACATTGCTTCACACTTTATAAGCTTTGCACATAGCCCCCGCTGATATAATTCTTGCACAGAGTGCTCATCATTCCTGCAAATTGAATGCCAGGAGTTAGCTAGGTACTTACAAAAAATAATTAGTGAATCATCATTAAAAAATTGGCTTATGTGCCTTGATTAGCATTACAGGCTTCTTGACAAACCTGTCTCAATTTTCCATTGATCTTCTTCACCTACTTGCTCATTCTCTGTCCCAGCTCCCTCACTCAGTTCATCTTAGTTTTCCTCCTGACTTTCCATTCGAATTCAGTCTTCTATTCTGTATTTAGTCTCTTAAAGGAAACACATAACATCAGAAGTCAATAAAGACTTCTCAAAGTCTTGGTAAAACCCAATTTTATCATGCCCAATGACTGCAAAAGGCTGATTGAGCCTTCTGCCAGTGGCAGAACTGGGAAACAGAACCAGGAAAATCCTCAGAAATACAGAGTTACTAGTACTGTTTCTGAGATGTTGAAGGGAGTAGTGTGTGCGTATGTGTGTGTGTGTGTGTGTGTACAGAGACAAAGGACGGTGAGTTTTTCCTCCCAGTCTTTAGCACTTCCCGTCACCCCCAGTAGGTGTCATATGAATTTGGCAAAGCAAAGAAGGTGAGAACGACTGCTTTGCTGGCTCCAGTTGTTTAATTTCCTAAACAAATGTGTGTTTTGTCTACGCACACAGATGGCCTTGAGTAGCCCTATCCAACCTTTCCTTTCTTCAGCTCTCCCAGTTCTTTTTGTCTTTTCCACTTACAGAAGGATAGCTCTATTTCTGTCACCAAGGTAACGAAACACAAGCCCTGACTCTGTTCAGTTCAGTCTGCATCTATCATGTGCCTCCCGTGGCATTTCAACTGAGTGATATTTAAACGATGCTAAGAAATCAAGAACCATTTGGTGTCATTCCCATGAAGCTGGTGTAAAAGGATATTGATTTTGCAGTTTGATACTGATAACCCTCAGCGCTTTCCATCCCTACCAGCCATGGCTATCTGCCCCGCATCTTGAACAGCTGCCTCTCATTTCAAGCTCCTTCACAAAGAACTGTCCATCTCCTTTGGCACTGTCCTTTCTCCAGCTTTGGCAACATCCATTAAATATGGAGTTCAATATTATGAACATAACAATTATTCATATCAACGGCAGCTCACTTAGGCCTCCTCCAAAAAATAGAAATATCCACAAAAAATACAAATACTGACAGTCTTCTACAGAGTATCTCTAGCGACACTTATAAAAGGTTGAGAAATGGACAAATTTTCTTCAAGGAAAAAAAAAAGTTTTCCTTCTAAAGAGACAATACTGACAGGATTGCAAATATAGCACTTTAGCATAGTAATCATTGCTGAAATGCAGAAGATATTGTAAATGTATAGTATTAAATGAGATTATATTAGAAGTAAAAGTGAACAACAGTTTCCATGACTCTATGTCAGCTAAAGCCTAATATATGAAGTCTCAAAAAAATAAAAAATCTCAAATTGAGAGGATGTTCTGTTGAAAGGAAACTATAAACAACAGCTTCACACAGTGAATATAAATAATGAATGCTGATTAATGAACATACTAAAAAAATAATGAGCAAAGATAAAAGAAGACATCAGTTATATCAAAGACCATGAGAAACATTTAATTTAGATGTTCAGAGGTTTATGCAATCAATACAAAAGGTTCCAGCATGAGAGTTAAACAAAAGCTCTGCAAGAATAAATATCTATTGACACAGGAGTTACTGAGTTCATTTCATCCCAGTGGTGTTCATTTCATCCTGCTGGTGTTGAGCTGTGTTAATACCTTGTGAGAACAGATTCCTTGTGAGATTTTGCTGGATAAACGAGAAAAGCCTGATTGAGTTAATAACTGAAAGATAATGTTTATGGTCTTTAAAAAAAGGGGGAGGGAGAAGAGGAGAAAAGGGAAAAGAGGAAGGAAGAGAACAGAAGGGGGGAGGGAAAAAAGAAAAAAGGAAAAAGGAAGAAGGAAAAAGGAAACAGGAAAAAGAAAGGGAAAGAAACAAAATCTCAACTTCAAAATGCATTTTGCAAAGAAAAACACTGTAACAACAAAAAGAACAAATGGAGTCCGGTCCTGTAGTCACTTAAATCAGCAGAAAAACTTGCATTAGTTGCCACAGGCTTTTGATCAGACCTGAGGAGAACAGCCTAAAGAGCTACAACATGTCAGAAATAAAGGTCCCATGGAAGGCACCTGAAAGGCAACTGAATTGCACTTGGTGGAGTAGGACCACTAAAAGGATTTCCCGGCTGGGTGTCCATTATTTATTTAAAGAATTGAGATTCCAAAAGCAAAATATTTGCAGATGAGGAATTAAATCCTCTGGGCTCTGTGACCAAACATGTGGCAATAGTCTCCCAAATCTGAACTGCAATAGGGCTGTTTTCTCACTCAGCTGTGCAAAGAGTCAATATGATGGAGACTTCCAGTTCTGATTACACCAGCTCAGCCTTTTGTGGGATACAGGGATTATTTTCTAATTGATCTGCGTCAACTTTTCAAAAAGACCAGCAGTCAATGAATTGGCTGATACAACTGAATAAAGGAAGCTTAATGCCTTCAACAAATTGCTTTATACAAGCTGAAAAATACTGATGCTGAAACAGAATAGTTTGGCTGGCTACCAAGCATTCTCACAATTGATGACAGCAAAGATATGGTTACCTTCTCTATGCTTTATTTTGCGTGCTCCTTTAAAGCATTTTGACCTTGATTGATCCTCTTCTGCTATTGGAGAAGGGTACTCCAGTTTGATCATTAATTTAATAAAGCAAATTGTCAAGCAGCACTGAAGTTATTTGTTAATTTGCACAATGTTTTTAGTGTGCTGGTGAATGAAGATAACTTAAGAGGGTATCTCTGAAAATGCCACCCCTCTACCCAGCTGCCGTAAAATGCATTAGCTTAGCACAGAAGGCAGGGAGCAGTTGGCCCTCGTGCTTGTTAAGGAACCTCATTACTGTGTCCACCACTGATGGCACACAGGGTAGCACAAAATCATTAAGGAAAGGCAGATCAGTTGGGATAAATTCCAAGCTTGTCTGCTACTTGTGCCTTTAAAATTTTAAAGTGTCAAAAGTATATTGGACAAACAGGTAAATCAAATAATTTTATTTTGCCATAAATAATATGTTCTGCTGGGAAGTCCAGAGGAACCCAGAATAGATATAATAATGTATAATAATAGTAATAATAATAATTATATCTCTTCCCTGATATGACTTCTGTTGTGCTTGAAGGTATTCAACACCTTTAAGGTCATCACACTCTGCAGTATATCTGGACCAAAATATTATAATCGTATATTTCTGATTAAAATATTGGTCATTTATCACTCTGCTTCTTGCCCTCTAACAAGGCAGTACTGGAACCAGGAAAGAACTAATTAGCTTAATATGACGTAAGCCACAGGCTTGGCAGCAAAGGGAAGATGTCCTGAATTCTGACACAAATTCTTGGTGTGGCCTTGGATATTTCTTTTCCTTTTGCTTCCTCATGTTCACATTTTAATAATTTAAGGAAAATAACATTTAATCAACTATCTCTCCAGCATATGTTAGCACTTGATCAATCAACTGTGAAGCACAATATTTTTTCAGAGCTCTTGGAAGTGTGCTCTTTATCGTGACGATGAAGATCCTCTGTCCTCATGATACCATGATTCTTTAGCCTTTTCACAACTGATTTTAAAAGGAAAAAGACATGGGATTGTGGTTGATTCAGTCAGAGCATCTGAATGTACTTGATCTTGTCTTGAAGTTAAGTACTCAAGGGCCTGCTTAGCACTTGGATGAGAGACCACTTGGAAATCCCACAGGCACAAGTCAACGAGCCATGTTAAATTACAGAAACTGAATTAGTTCAAAGACTCTATTAGGTTCTGCCTTCATGACTGAGCTGTTGAAAAACAGGAGAAGCAGGGTGATTGGATGGCTAACTATGATCTCTGTCTTTGAAGAACTGCTGATATTTAACTCCTTCTCTGTCCCTTTCTCTTTTCCGTTCCTATTCTTTCCTCTCCATCATCCCTTTCCAGCCCATGAGGACCTGCCCTTGCTCTGAGAAGGAGCAGGAGGGAATCAGAAAGCAGCAGTCTCTGTGTCTGCCACAGGTCAGGGAGGAGAGTGGAAATGAGCTCCTTAGCCCAACTAAATCTTCACAAGCCTGTAATTTTATCAGGCAAGCTGGAAATTTTAAAACTCAGACAATTTAGTGGAAGGACCACCTGGGGGCAAAAAGAAGACAAATGATGGCTCCTTGTCCACATTTTCTTGCTTCACAGCAACTAACAAAGTAAGCATTAGTTTTCTTTAGGGATATTGCTCCAAATCTCACTTCAATATCATGCTTAAATGTCCCAGTAAAATTCTTAGACTTTCAGCAGTTCCGTCTCAAGATACCATATTACTGATGGATTTTGGCAGTGACAAATGACAAAGCATGCCTGTCTCTGAAGCCAATCTCATTTGCATTCTTTCCAACTCCTTACCTGTCCCATTGGAATAAAAAATTAAAATTAAAAGATAACATTTCTGAGAATAATATTTAAGTAACATAAACTGTAGGAGTGTTAGCATGACCTTAAATTCAGTACAAAGTGCTTTCTGATTCCTCTGGATAGACAGATATCTGGTTTAGACACAGCTGAAAGTGTTTTTGATTAAAATCATTTCTTTCTCTGAAGAAAAGTAGGCTTTAAGGCAAAGATTGTTGCCTAGAAAATATGAAAACAACTGGAAAAGTTTCCTTTAATTTTTTGGCTTGGTTTGGCTGGTTTAGTGTTTTGAGACAAATGTAAAAATGATAGTATTTTATACAAAAAGGAATTGAAGTACTGATTTAATGAAACCTTTAAGCATGTTTAAGTCGAACTCTTCAGTAGAACACATGAAAGTTCTGAATGGTTTGTTTGATTTAACAGGCTGAGGCCTGTTTTTGCTTTTTATATAACCACACAAGAGGTAAAGCAATAAGGAATCATCCTTTCCAGGGCTTTGACTTAGAAACAGATATCAAAAGCCTTTCTTTCTTTGTTGTAAACATAATTACATGTAAAATACTAACAATGATATTTTTGCAGCAGAAACTGTACATTTCTTGCACATTTTGCAAGAATGTAGCATTTTCTTATTTCATTTCATCCAAATGTTTTCTTAAATTCAAAGGATTTTTCTGAATTTCTTCTACCTGCCTAACTGTTATCCTTAATGAACTCTTTTCAGGCTCTTCTGTTTGCTTTTTCTGTTGTGTTGATGCCCTGTTAATGCATACATGATCACACCTGTGCCTGTATTTGTGAACTGCATCAAGTCGTTAAGTATGACATCCAAGATGACAAATTGCTTAGGAAAGACTAAGCAAAACCCTGCTTAAACAAAGGAGAACTAAATGTTTTTTAAATTTTTTGTATTTTCCAGGTGTTCACAGTAACAGATAAAGAAAGGGAGCATAAGAGTGAAGATGGTCCTTCCAAAAAGGACATTCAAATAAAATCTGGAAGTACATGATGGGCTTTGAACAGGACCTCATGGGCAAGGCCTGGGAGCTGCATAACAAGGAATGTAAAATTAATACATGTAGATGAGAAATGTTCTCTAAGGTAAGGTGTATAGATACTGCAGAAACCATGGAAAAAAAATGAATAGAGCTCTAGGAGCCTGGAGGAACTTATCTGCAGTAATTAAGAGAAGACTGTTGGGACATGAGTCTTTGCTAGTGAAAATGAAGAGAGAACAGAACAGTTCAAAGTCATTATGTGAGAAAAAACAACAGTGACCAACAGCGTTAGAGAACAGGAAATTAAAAAAAAAAGAAAAGGGTTGGTGATATAGAGAAGAATTGAAAGTTCACAAGAGAGTTGTGAGATATAGGTGTTCATCGAGGGAACAAGATATGGGGTAAAAGGAAAGTCAGAAATCGGTATTGAACTAGATAGTTGAACTATGTGCTTTTGCTAGGTATAGAACAGAAAGAAATGGTAGTGAATATGGGAAGGGAGATGTAATTATTAGCAGCAGCTGAGCAGTAACAAAAGACCTCAGGTACCAGAGTGTCAAAGCTGATGTGAGTGATACTCTAGGCTGAAAATCTCTCTCAGTGAGAGTGGATGGTGGAAAAGCAAGAGGGTGAAGATGACTTATAGGTTGGCCAAGGAAACATTACTGGTGACTTTGTCAAGACAGATCAGTGACACAGCAGACCAGATGCTAACAATAAGTGGTGAAGAAAAAGATAAAGAAACTGCTGAATATGGTGAGCTTGTTTTCTCTAGGAAAGGTAATCTCAGCCAGAAATAGTCTACTTTTTTTTTTTGGATGTGATTGTCTAGATTCAAGAATCCTTAAGTTTCCTTTGCTAAGAATTTAAGTAGGAAATCCCTTAGAAGGATCATTTCTTAGTACACTTTCAACAGGTACATGTGTGAAAGAACAGAAAAAGGCTAAAAATTTTATCTATTCTATAGCATATGTCTATTATTTATGCTGAACAATAAACCCCATATACAGTTGAGACACCATCAAGGAAGAATATTTGATTTCAAATATTTTCAAAAGAATGTAACTTCAGGGTTACGGAAATGCATTATGCAGAGGAATATGTAGATGAAAAAGAAAACAATAAATCATCCTATTGACAGTAAGCTATATTAAACTGTTGAAAAGTCTTCTAGAAGAAGTGCAGAAGCCCCATCCCTTGAGGCTTTTAAAATTAGGCTGAATAAAACAGTATAAAACTATAGTGTGGGATATAATCTTGCAATGCTAGTAGGATAACCTAATTGATCTCTTCCAGCTATAATTTTTACAATTCAAAATCCATAGCTTGGGTGTTTTGCTGCCTCAGCTCACTGTGGGAATACGATGATTGTGGGTTTGAAAGAGTGGTAAAAAAAGAAAAAGAGTTAATGAAGGTAGAAAAAAGTGCCTCCCACTAGAGAGGTAACTGGCGGTGCTAACAAATATCTCAGCAAGTCTGATTTCCCGTGAGGCCACCTCTGATAGCTAGACCCAGGCAGCCAAACCTGAATGGAAGGCAATAATAATTAGATTCTGATGAGTGAAGGACTCACAGGAGGACCAACTTTTCAGAAGGAGTTAATGAAAGGAGAAGGAAATACCCAAATTTTCCAAAATATTTAAAAGAGAATTTTACTATTGAATAGTCTTTTAAGTGGTTAGCTCTTCCTTACTAATCTATGGATGTATATTCATATAAGGAAAGGGAAAGAAAGAGACAGAGAAAATGCTTTGCACCTTAACAAAATTGATCACAGCTGGGGGGTGTTAATATGTGTGCATTTCCAGTACAGTATGATTCAGGGTGACCCATAGCTATTATTCAAAGTCAGTATCAGACCATTTAATTTTCTGCTTCAGTTCCTTTCCTGTCCCTCTCCCCAACCTGGGTGTTATGGCCATTCACCATCTTCTTTTCTGCTATTCTTCCTCCTCATTTTCTTGTGCTCTCAATGGTGTTTTAGGAGACTAAAGTCCCTAAAGTGCAATATCCATCTTCTTGAACTAATTTGAACTTGGAGCAAGTGTTAATAGCTCAATAAGCATTCTATGACCTATCTCCATGAACAAAACTTGCACCACTGATATGAACATATTCACTGCTAAAAATCACTGAACACTGAACAGGGATAATATTTGTGCTGCTGGTGTGGTGTCTTTCTGTTTTCGGACTGAGTCACCAAATGAACCTTTAGAGAAACACCTAGCATCCGTTTTAGGAGAGGAAAAATATCAAGTCACTATTAAGTTATCTTCCAGAGACTGCATTTGTGCTGGAAAGATGCTTATTCACTAAAAAGAAATGGCTCACTTATATAGGAATGCACCTTTTCAGTCTATGTAGTTTCTTTCTCTACTTCTTCATATCACCAAGCTTTTCTTTAACAATCACAAAAGAGTTGTATTTATTTATACATACCCTGCAAGCTACCCTCACTCATATTTCAGTCCCTGAATGTGAGTTTGTGTTCAGGTTCTGCCTGTGCATTCACAAGTAGGGGTGCCATACTAATGAGTATTACGCCAGTAGCACAGTACTGTACTGTAGTACACACTACTGTTACTGCCAGTAGCAACAGCAGGCTCATCCCTCCATGGTCCCAGGCAGGCTGGTTTTTCCCTCCAAGAAGGAGAGCTCATAGATTTGAATGGTGAAGATAATTCAGAATATTAAAAAAAAAAAAAAAAAAAAATTAAAAAGGGAAAAAAAAAAGAAAAAATAAAAAAAAAAAAAAAAAAAAAAAAAAAAAAAAAAAAAAAAAAGATAAAGCTGCTGCTGCAATATGAGGAAGAAATTCTGAATGAAAATATTGCCTTCATCAACTGAATATCCTTTAATTTATCAAGCAAAACTTAATTGTGCAGATTCTTAGCACTGTACTACATGAGTTCAGTACCTGGATGGTTAATAAATTAGTTGTATGCATGGAAGTTGCAGTAATACATTTGTAATTCTGGAAAATAAGGTTTTGTAATGTGTCAGCATGCTGACTCCAAACATTAAAACAAACCCATATTTATCTCAAGTTCCCACAACAAGGGTTGAATAATCTTTTGTGACACCTGAGCCACTCTTACTTTATAACCTCCTGTACCACTGACCGTGGTTCCTGCCTGCTCATGCTATTCCCACTGTGTCCATAGGCAGAGATATTGCCTATTATTCAAGTCCAGAGAAGCCAGTCTCTCGATGGAGGAAATAGCTATCAACTCCTAATTTTATATTCCCACTCAAGAGGATACTAAATCAACTAGTACTTCCCATTACCCCCTGAAAACTGAATTGATCCGATATCCTGTGTTTCTGTGGGCTTGTTCTGAAATCTTTCCAGCAGTTCCCCAGAATAACTGTTCTCCTATGTATCCTCCCTCCTCCCATGAACTTTGCTGCTCATTTTACACAAATACATGATTTGATGCAGATTTCCAGCTCTTATTGTAACTCACACACTAAGTCAATCCTCGCACTGATCAGCCCATGAATAAGATGGTTTGCTTTGTTGTATGTTTATTTTGAGGTTGAACCCTGCGCAAAAGCTTTCAAGCTGTACAGCAATGGGGTTTAAAAATCTGATTTTACTTGCAAGATAATTTATTTACACACAAATAGTGAGGTAACAAAATATCAGGCATCATTCACACCTGTAGGATAAAATACTGTTTATAGCCTTATACAACCTCATACTAAAAGCCGTATAATTTACAGTGCGTTTACAATGCTGTAAAGGCCATATTTGTTCTTCATATGTCATAATTCTCATTTTTGGCTCCTGGGGCTGTGAAAGGATTTATTGTGTCATCTCAAGTGTAGTTTCCTAGGAAGAATGAACATTTCAGGCCACTAGATTTGCCATTTACATCTGTCCCGTGTGGAGCTGCTATACAAACTGTGACATCACGTTAGGATCAATAGGATATTACAACAGGCTGCTATTTCTGTATGGTAAAAGCAATGCCAATGTCTTTTACTATAGCTTTAACTTAGAAATATAAAACTTGAGGCAGATCTTGAAGTGGCCAGGCCTAGGCCAACAGAAATACAGAAAATGAAGCATGGGAAAGGTTCATTCAGAAATGTTTATTGAGCCCTTTTTCCTGGTAGTGCAGAACAGTTCAAAATAACATATTTTGACCCATATAGTTTTCATATGGTTGGATATGAGAGAGAAAATTGTCCGAAGAATTATTTATTCCTTTTATTTATATTTGATAATATACTCTGCAGATACTTATGTGTTCATGTATCAGAGGGAGTTTAAACAACAAACTAGATTAGATACCAAACAAAAGGCAGCTAGGATGAGACTCAGTCTGAGATTGAGACACCTGGTATTCATTTCTACACGACTATACACTGGAGAGAAAGACTCAGGAATCATCTTTACCTGCTAAAAGGATCCTTTGTAGACACATTGCATTCACGACTCTGTAGAGGCAACCACCAGAATAAGACTGTACTTTTCCAAAGAGGAGTACTCCCAAACTGCATGGGAATGATTTAAAAGTGTAGTTTAATGTCCACTCTTCCTCGTGTACACACAGGAATGAGTACATTATTATCTTCAAAAAGGAATTACAATTTTTATCTCGGAAAGCTCATTGAACTCTAAGGGCATTTTTTTCTCTCTGATTCAGGTATTTCTTAAACAGCTGCTTATAGCATGAGGATGTTGCTTTGAACCCTTGCCAAAATAAGAGCAGTAGGTACTTAGAAAGCTTAGCCATATGCAGTTTCTTTCAGTAAGTTTTATAATTCAGTAGCTTTTATCTCAAGTAGCTGCAATGTCAAAACCAGGCAATATTAAGTGTGAAAGATTTCGGTCTTAGATATTTGGTCCCCATTTATAAGAGGCAACTGGAAGGAAGGTACAAATCAAATGGTAGCAAACTTCACTCTTGACATGTCTGCAGAGTGCTACATGACAAGACCAGAGCATTAGGACTACTGGAATTTTCACTTTAATGATACGTAAAATGTTCTAGATTTGCCTCTACAAGGCAACTGGGAGAAGAGTTTACAGGTGGTGACGAGCTTATAAATGCATAGTATATTAGAAATATCACAATTAATTCAATAAATGTTTTTTATGAAGTGCTTTCTGAAGCAACTGCTAAATTAAATGGGCCCCAGAAGTGCAGTAGAGTTAGCAATGTCATTTATAACAGAAAGGAGGAGTGTAAATCTTGTAGCAGTTTACAGATGTTTTTATTTAACATCTCTAATCCAAAAGATCTGACAAGATGAGGCCACCCCAGTGTTCTTCGATGGCAAAGCCCCTAGGGCTTCTACACTTTGCAGCAAGTAGGAAATCCTTATTAATCCCTTTAGCATTTGTTGTAATGACATTAATCATGATGAACTCTTCCAGTATTAATTCAGATGTCATATATAATTCCAAAAGAATCCCACTGAAATTTGAACAGAGCAAACCTCATCTAATTGGAGTAGGAATCATAAAATAACTCAGTTTTTCAATTTTACTGAAAAAAATAATCACAGCACTTTTGAAAAGCCTAGCCAAGTTAAGTGAATCTGTTAGCCCTTGGAATAGCATTGATTATATTCAGTTTATTTGTGGAAGTCACATTTATGTGGGCCATATTTTGCCATGCAATTCAGCATCTGTTAATGGATTTAAAGAAATAAAGTGTCTGAGCAGTTAATCACTGACTTGAACTTGTTATTTTATATACCAGAATTTATGTCTTTACACGTTATTTTTACTGCTTGTGTAACATATTCAATGCATTCTCGAAAACAACTCCTATTGTTTCTATTGCATCTCTGCATAGGGGTAGTTCAAGTCTGGTTTTGAGGAGAACTCTGCAGAACCTTAGGGCTAACCCCCATTTTACTTCAGCCACCCCGATGTCTGTTGGAGGGACAACACAGCTGGGCATGAGTAATCCAGGACGTTCCTGGAATACATTGATAATAAATTCCTTCACCAGGCGACAGAGGAGCCAACAAGGAGAGGTGCTATACTGAACCTTGCTCTCACCAAAAAGGAGGTGCTGGTGGGGAATGTGAAGCTCAAGGGCACCCTTGGCTGCAGTGACCATGAAATGGTGGAGTTCAAGACTCTTAGGGCAATGAGGAGGATGTACAGCAAGCTCACTGCCCTGGGATTCAGGAGAGCAGACTTTGGCCTCTTCAGGAAGCTGCTTGGCAGAGTACCATGGGATAAAGCCATGGAGGGAAGAGGGTGTCCGAGAAAGCTGGTTAATACTCAAGGATCACCTCCTCCAAGCTCAGAAGCAATGCATCCCAACAAAGCAGAAATTGGGCAAAAACACCAGGAGGCCTGCATGAATGAATAAGTAGCTCCTGGACAAACGCAGTCACAAAAAGGAAGCCTGCAGAAGGTGGAAGCAAGGACACATAGCCTGGGAGAAATACGGACAAATTGTCTGAGCAACCAGGGATCAGATTAGGAAAGCTAAAGCCCTGATAGAATTAAATCTGGCCAGGGACATCAAGGGAAACTAGAAAAACTTCTACAGGTATGTTGGAGATAAAAGGAAGACTAGGGAAAACATGGAACCTCTCCGGAAGGAAACGGGAGACCGGGTTCCCCGGGGTAGGGGGAAGGCTGAGTTACTCAATGACTTCTTCATTGGCAAATGCTCCAGCCACACCACCCAAGTTCCAGAAGGCAAAGGCAGGGACTGGGAGAATGAAGAATTGCCCACTGTAGAAGAAGATGAGGTTCAAGACCGTCTAAGAAACCTGAAGATGCACAAGTCCATGGGACCTGATGAGAAGAATCCACGGGTCCTGAGGGAACTGGTGAATGAAGTGGCTAAGCGACTGCCCATCATATTTGAGAAGTCGTGGCAGTCCAGCAGAGTTCCCACTGACTGGAAAAGGGGAAATATAATCCTCATTTTTAAAAAGGGGAAAAAGGAAAACCCAAGGAACTACAGGGCAATGAGTCTAAATTCTGTGCCCGGCAAGATCATGGAGCAGGCCCTCCTGGAAACTATGCTAAGGCACATGGAAAATAAGGAGGTGACTGATGACAGCCAACATGGCTTCACTAAGGGCAAATCGTGCCTGACAAATTGGGTGGCTTTCTGTGATGGGGTTATAGCGTTGGTGCCTAAGGGAAGAACAATTGACATCATCTGTCTAGACTTGTGCAAAGAATTTGACATGGTCTCGTATGACATCCTTGTCTCTAAATTGGAGAGACATGGATTGGATAGATAGACCACTTGGTGGATAAGGAATTGGCTGGATAGTCACACTCAAAGAGTTGCGATCAATGACTCAATGTCCAAGTGGAAACTGGTGACAACTGACGTTCCTCAGAGGTCAGTAGTGGGACTGGTGTTGTTTAACATCTTTGCCAGCAACATGGACAGTGGGATGGAGTGCACCCTCAGCAAGTTTGCCGATGACACCGAGCTGTGTGGTGCAGTCAACACACTGGACGGCAGGGACGCCATCCAGACAGACCCTGACAGGCCTGAAAGGGAGGTTTGTGCAAACCTCATGAAGTTCAACGAGACCATGTGCAAGGTCCTGCACATGGGTTGGGGCAATCCCAAGCACAAATACAGGCTGGGCGGAGAATGGATTGAAAGCGGCCCTGAGGAGAAGGATTTGGGTGTGTTGGTTGATGAGAATCTCAACATGACCCGGTAATGTGCGCTTGCAGCCCAGAAAGCCAACCATGCCCTGGGCTGCATCCAAAGAACATGACCAGCAAGTTGAGGGAGGAGATTCTGCCCCTCCACTCTGGTGAGACCCGCCCTGAAGTACTGCCTTCAACTCTGGGGTCCTCAGCACAAGAAGGACATGGACTTGTTGGAGCGAGTCCAGAGGAGGTCACAAAGATGGCTGGAGTACCTCTCCTGTGAGGACAGGCTGAGAGAGTTGGGGTTGTTCAGCCTGGAGAAGAGAGGGCTCTGGGGACGCCTTAGAGCCGCCTTCCAGTACTTAAAGGGGCCTACAACAAAGCTGAGGAGGGACTTCTTACAAGGGCATAGAGTGACAGGACAAGGGGCAATGGGTTTAAACTGGAAGTGGGTAGGTTTAGATTAGATATAAGGAAGAAATTCTTCACAGTGAGGATGGTGAGGCCCTGGCACAGGTTGCCCAGAGAAGCTGTGGATGCCCCATCCCTGGAAGTGTTCAAGACCAGGTTGGACGGGGCTTTGAGCAACCTGGTCTGGTGGAAGGTGTCCCTGCCCATGGCAGGAAGTTTGCAACTAAATGGTCTTTAAGGTCCCTTCCAATCAAACCATTCTATGATTCCATGATCTTCTGTTGTGTCATTTTTGCAAAACATGCCAAAGAAAACTTTCCATGTATTCTTTACACACAAACATTTATATACCTCTAGTGTACTCGTAGCAAAGAGTTCAAAAGTTCAGTTCAGGTGCTCTAAATTAAATTCACAATACAACCAAATGCTAGTAAAATACAGCAGTGAGTAATCATGCTATATATCCTCCCACAAAAGCACCACCTATTAGTAAGAGGTTCAATCTATGCTGTACTTGGTTAGCTTTTGAGCTATCAATGGCTAGAGCTGGGAGAAATAGGTAATACACCCCTTTGTTTCAGTTTAGTACAGAGTCAGCAACTTTGGAGAGCAGAAAGTACCATGGCAGCCAATGAAGAGTAACGAGTCTTGCTTTGGAGAACAGGAATTTTTCAGTGAGGAAGAAACGGGAAGATTCTTCCTCAATTTAACACTCAGGGTAGAATATAGCTTTTATGAAATTATTTGAACTGCTGGTCTCAAATCAAAACATTGTCCTTTGCTTCAGTAGATGAAGATTAAATCACTAATTGGGTATAGAGACTAGAGTAGACCAGAACTTTTTCTTGCAAAACAAAATTACTAAATTCTATTGGTTTTCTGTAACACAAGAACATGTATTTTGCTATTTAAAAATAACATTTAATGGGTTCTGAACATTTTAGCAGGACATTTAATTTAATAAAATTACTTTTTGTTGATATAACAAGAAAATAATGTTAGGCTAATTATTAGGTTCAATGGGTTTTCCACTCTACTGTAAGCTTTATTTGTAATCTTGGGCAAACAATTTATGACTGCATGCTTTGAGATATTTCATGCATTAGAGTGCAGAGCATATGAGTTTATTGCTTGGGGATGTGACTGTTGTAGACAGGAGAATCTCCACAGACAACTACTGTGGAATGACTCTTTAGAAACTAACTAAATGAGATTGCAAAAAAAAAACAGGAACAAAATGCATGAAAGAGAGGTGTGAATTATGTGTACAAGTAGTGACCTGATCACACTCAGGTTCTCCTGCAAGAAAGTCATCTCTGGATTTCAATACCTTCTGATATGATCCTTATACTGACGTTGAGTACATAAGTCTTCTCTTCACTTCTCAAAAAAAGAGGACAGATAGACATACACCATAATACTCATGAAACCATTCTCACATGAGAGAGATTTAGAGCATTGGTCTGTATTCCTGCTCTGCTTGCTTCAGCACAAGAAAAGGCTGCTCTTCCTTGAGCAAGGAAAGTGGACCATAAACCAATGCAGTGCACCATCTTCTATGAATGACTGCTGAGCCGCCCAGCAAGAGCTGTTCTATTTTGTATTCAAAATTAAGTATTCTGTGCGTCAGTGGAAAAGATTGACTAAATAGGCCTCTGCTTAATATGCCACATAGGATGCGGGAAAATGAGGTCCATGTCTTTGCTACTTGGTTATTTACACAAAGTGTACAACCTCCAATAGAGAAGATAGAGAGAATCATACGTATGCACATTCCATAATTACTGGGCAGGCCCAATGCTTGTGCTCTGAGAGACTCACTTTGTTCCTGTAAACAAAGCTCAGCAAATCAGACCAGCTCCTGAATTTCAGGCAGGCAGTTATCTCCTGTTTGGATAAAGGCACACAGGTTTACATTTAATTTCGTATGTTTCAAGGTTTCAGATTTGCTGAATTTGCTAATCTGAAGGTCCAGAAAGTCCCATTCTTGAGATACGACAGACTACTCTTACTTCTGCATCATCAAAGGTGCGTGATCATCAAATTTCCTTCATTTGTTTTATTTAAATCAGATTAAAGGATTATTGGGTCTGACTTCCAAGAACTCCATCTCTTTCCTAAATGATTTTGTCAACGTAGGATTCTGTTTTCAAATTCATGAAATGTACAACTTCTAGGAAGCCTGGAGAGAGAAATCAAACGTAGCCTATGTTCCCATATCATGACAATTTAACTGCAAGATAGTTACTGTCACTTAATCACATGAGAGGAAATTGATGAACACCTCTTTATCTTCTATCCCTTACGACATATACTTTCTCTCACTGTCATTTGCGACTCACTTTAGCATTACTATTTAAGCCAACTAAAATTATTTTTTCAGATTTTTATATATGAGAATTGTCTCATTCCTTGGCACCTTCTACTGCTTATTGGAGGTTCACACACAAATATCCTAAAAGGTCCCTCAACCACATGAATTTTTCACCCGTTCCTTCCCTCTTGTCAGCCACATAGCCCACCTCATCCACTTCTCCCATTGTGTTCAGGGAGTGGATGTAACTGTAGTGTTTGTTTGCTTTCTATTTCCCATTTTGCAGAGCCCATTAATCTTTTCAAGAAAAAAAAAAAAAAAAAAAGAAAAAAAACTTTAAATAAAGTAGCCTTCCTTCCTCCATGTCAGAGGAAAACAATCGATTGGTACGATAAATAATGACAGAATCTTTCAGCTGTAAGAGACCCCCCATTTCTATAGGATCAGCTATGACATGAAACCATAGCTGAAATAATCTTAAATTTGAATCACCAGCTCTATTTTACACTTATACATCTACTATTGTGGTTTCTCAAGTAAACTAGTGGATTTTAGAACATTAGGAATAAAGTGTAAGCATGTGGGGGTTTAGGACAGGTACAAGCTGACTTTGTAGTTCCCTCTATACAGGTACTCGCATGGATCTAGACCAGGCACATAAGGATAGAGTGAAAAGCTTACTGAAAGTGACTTAGAATCACCCAAAGAGAACATTGGCACAGACGTCCCAGGCTCTGGGCACCCTGTTGAAATCTCTTCTGTCCCTCCACAAAAACTTCTTGCCCAGGCTTTGTCTCATTCCTTCACCTCTGTTGGGGATCTTCCTTCAACTCTTATACAGTTGGACTTGATGATCTTTGAGGTCTCTTCCAACCATAATGATTCTATGATTCTATGGTTCTATGCTTCTCTGTCCCATCCTCTTCCTTTACATAATCTTCACGTTTTATCTTCCATTGCTCCTTTTGTCTATCAAACCCCAAGCTTCCTGGTACAGAAAGCTCCAGATCAAACACTTCATGCAGCGTAATCTTTAGGCAACTTCATACGTAAGGAAATACTCGATGATGGTGCTTTAAATCTCATGTATCAAATACAACCTTTCAAGGATTTGGATGTTTTAAGAAAAATTGCAGAGAGGCCAGTATGCTTTCAGTCTGTTTCTGATTTATTAGGAAGGATTTTTCCAATGCCTTTTTTCAATAGCTGGGAGGTCTGGTACAGAGATGCTCCGGAGTGCTGGCAGGTAGAAATTAGGGCTGCTAATGCCCTATCATCACTGATATCCTGTGCTACTTTGGGGTGTCATCTAAGCACTTGCCTCAGTTTTCAGGTGCCTGCTGCTCAGTATTTATGTCCTGATTTGCAAAACTGCCAATCTCCCACAGTTCTTTCTGACTTCTCATTGTTAATGGTAGTAGTAGCAATGCAATATGAATCACTTCGTAATCATTAGATGAAAAGCTCTTTGGACTCTACTTCTCATTTGCACTAAGAGCCTCTACATTGCTGTGGAAGTATGAGGGAGATTTAATGTGGGTGTAAATTACATTTTTACTTAACTGCAAATCTCTTTTTCATTATCAGTGTCTTGGATAAATGAAAAATATTTGTACATGTAAAATAACATCTCTTCTTATTAGTACACAGTGTCCTTTGTATAATTACATTATTCCCATTGAATAACCTTTCTCAGTTCATTTCTTGCTCATGGAAAAAGCTTGTGATAATCATGGATCATAGGCATAATGACATCTTCAACAGAACTATTGAAGAGACCAAATTCCTCAGGATGATTCTTTCTTCTTCCCTCTCTCACCATGAAACATATTGAGTAGGAGTAATTTCCACTTAGTTTATACAACTGCAAAGCTAGGTACCTGGATTAGCCTTTCTTCCTCACTAGTCCAAAGAAAGGATAGATGTAATTCCAGAAGGAGATTCATCTGAATGTGTTAAGATAGTTGGGATAAATTCCTTCCTAGAAATTTCCAGCCCAGACAACTAGATAATACTGCTATTTACATTTAACAGTAAAGGTTATTGATCTGCAACTCATACAATATGGACAAAAAGGTATTTTTGGAGGCAGACAGTGACAAAGTTCTTTTATATACGTGTACAGATTTAATGAACTAGCCTCAGAAAAGTTTGACATTTTTTTCTTAAAAACTGTGAGAAATACTGTTCCTTGCTTTATAAGCAAATCTAGCAATTTTCCTCTCTGGCTAAGGTTCTGTGTCAAAGTTATTGACAGCAAGACAGGCATCTGTGAGTGAAATTAGTTGTAACCTTTACCAAGAAAAGCTTCAGTTTGAACACTGTGAGACTGCAAGTTTACAAATCCTTTGATTAGAACGAAAGAAATGAGAATAAAAAAAAAATACTTACCTCCTGATTCCATGAAATGGAATAGATGGCAAAGATTAAAACTGACAAGTATAAAATCTTTAAAGACCACAAAGAATTCTACCAGAGAATTTTCTTACATAGATTATGGAATGACAGATATAAATGGAAACTGAAGAACAACAGATCAGAACAAACCATTTTTCATGCAGGAAATGTATGAAGGAAGATTGCTGCTGCAAGCATACTGGCTTGACTAAAGAAAGAGATTCCATTCTAAGTCAGGAACAGTAGGATGCTTGTATAATTTTGGTTTGCTACATACTCAGAGAACAGGCTGAGAACATCTAAATGAAAAAGATATTCTCAGAAAGTTTAGTATCTGGCAAACAAATCTAGGAATTTCATCATCTTCCAGGAGTCTAGAATATTTTTTTAAAGTAATGCTCTTTGCAAGTTCTTATACTTTATAGAAGCCTTACAGATTCTTTTTCTGAATCTAAGCTTTCAGAGAGTTATTTTCCACTCTGTTGGTTACAGACAGTTCAACGGGCAAAAATAGAAAAAAAAAATATAAATACATCAAAAAGAACTTCTATAAAACAGTAGACGCTCATGACTGCTTTGCCAGTGTTATTCATTATAAATATGGCTGCACGCTATTTTGTTATTTCATATTTAA
Source organism: Cariama cristata (assembly GCF_000690535.1). NCBI lineage: Eukaryota > Metazoa > Chordata > Aves > Cariamiformes > Cariamidae > Cariama > Cariama cristata. The sequence goes on from NW_009612453.1 coordinate 34,845, forward strand.
GTTTCACAAAAGCAATCATAGGAACTCAGAAACATAATGCATCAGAGCTGGAGACACTATGAAATTGGGATTCACTGTAATAAGAGTTTCTAAGATTCTACTAGGACTTGAGAAAATCTGCTTTATAATAATTTCTACCATTTCCTGTGAAGCAAGATCTAAGAGCAGGCATTGCATTTCTCACTGAGTCAGTATGTTATCTGGTACTCTACTGATAGGAAATAGTCTAACTCAAGATAGTTTCAAAGTAGTGGGCCATGTCCTACAGATGTCATTTTGCAGTCCTGCAGTACCTTAAGTCTGTCACCTTACCAATTTCTTTCTTTTAAAATAAAGTAATACAAAGGAACAGAATGACCAATCAGTAACTCTAATGTTTATGTATTATACAAGATAGATAAAACAGTATGTTGGAAAGCATATATATTTTCTGTTTGCTGCAGTAGATGTATATCTTCTTACAGGGAAAATATTTTCAAATGCAGTTCTGTGCACTCTGTCCTGTACAATGCACACATAAAATAGAAGTGCTTAATAGTATATGCTACAATTCACAAAACAATTTATTTCGCATATGAGATGCCATGTGCCATCATCCAAAGACTCTGTTTCCAATTAATTCATTTTTTATCATGATCATAGCAAAATCAGGTGAAGAGTAAAGGAAGGAGAAGGGAATATTCACGTTGTCAATTTTAGACAATTAGAAGCATAGGAAATTAGGAACTTGCATTCTGTAAACAGTCAGTGGGGAGTGATAGGATGCCTGACGTTAGGCAATGTTGGGCAGTTAGACTGGCTGTTCATGTCCTATAGACTCTCAATGTCCTTTGCAATCCTGTAAGGAACAGTTGTTCCCAAGTTTGTGAAATATTAAATGGAAGTAATTATAACGCCTTATTTTGCATACGCACTTTGGTGAAACATCAAAACTGTATTTCAACTGTAGAGCGCTTTCACAGACACTGGGGAAAAAAAGTAAATTTTCTTTAAGAAAAGTAATTTTCTTTAAGAATCTCTAGACCTTTTTGATCAAGATAGACAGCATAATGGCTGAGTAAGCTTTAATTTGTAGTCTCCTAGCACCCCAACTGCTTGATTCACATTGTCATACAGAATTACTTGGTATTCTGTATGAAACATGATTTCTTGCTTGTTTTTTTTCCACACAACCAGCCACTGGGAAATTATTGTCAGAGTCTTAAAATGATTTCTTAATGATTGCTTGTTAAGAAAAAAAAATGTCTTTCTTGCTCTTTTTCTCCTCTCTTTTTGGGGGATGGATGAATCCTCATACTCTTCTAACATCGGCTGTGTATACCATAATGTGGTAAGCATATATTGTGAAGATGATTTTCTCCCTCTCAGGACCAGTAGCAGCATCATCTAGTACAGAATGACTGAGTTTATTTCAGGAACGGTGTGGGGTAGAATTAGAGTTTTGAAAGCAAAATAGGCACTTGAGGCAACAAGAGTATTTGGAAGAAATATCTGGCTGCATGAATGATCAGTGGAGAAGAGACTTAAATAAAAGAAGGGAGGAGAAATATAAAAGATAAAAGAGATGATGGAAATAAAGAAGAATCAGGCCAGAAAATGAAGACCACAAAGACTGTTAAAGAAACAAACTTTGGGAAAACAATTCTAAAAAGATACTGTGGTTTGTCTGTTTCCCCTCCCATATTACTTCTTTTTTTTGGTATCGAGATACAAAATATTCTGTTTAGTGATGATTTCTAATGTTCTCCCTTCATTGGGGATGAGCCAGAGTCAAGATAGTACATTCAGATAAAAGCCTAGATCGCAAAAATATTCAGTGTAATTCATCTGACCTACCCAAACGGATCACTGTGTCGGATACTGTAATTTCATAACCCAATGGGATTTTCAAATTTGCTTTAGGCTTTGGAAATCTCATCAAGCTTTCATTATATCTTTAAGTACTTAAGTATTACAGAAAAAATAAATGCTACTTTTCCCTTTGTCAGCTATATGCTACCAAATTTATTCTTCTTTCGGTGTAACGGTTGTCCAGTCAATTCCCCTTTTCAAACTAAATTGAGACCACCGATGTTCCTCACAGACAACAGGTCACTGTACAGCCTCTTGAAAGTAACCTATTCTGTTTGCCATTGATTGACACTATGACTTAACAAATAGGGCACTCCAGTTCCATCATGACATTCCATTTTTCAAAGGACAGAGAATTTTTCTTAATTCTAAATTCCTCACATAGAAACTTTAGTTGACAGAATCTGGCTGTGGACTCCAGTGGAGATGGACTGGGACCCCAAGCAGATGACTTTTAGATCTTTAAATCCACATAATGTCATTACTATAACAAAATCTAGCTTTTTTTTGTCTGCAAAGTTCAGGGAATTGCAAAAAATAATCTCTTTCAGGAGTTATTAAAGAATATATGCAAAGTTTAATATATTAAACTAATATATCAAATATATCTATATTCAAATATAAAGGCATGTTAGACAAACACACAGACACATGCAAACACACACACATATGTATAAAAATCACAAAAATCTCCTCTGAAAATAATACATATACATATACTGTAAATACACATATACTATTTTATCTTTGTTTGGATGAATCATTGTTTAGAAAGCCAATCTACTGCATAAAGTTGCTCTTATTCCTGATGACATGGCCTGTTAAATGGCTTCTAGATAAGTGAAAGAGAGACATATGCCAAAAAGAAAACCTTGTGATTAATTTTTCTTACTCTTGTGTTGTTGCCAGATTCATACTTGGTGAAGTGTGTTTTAAATAGTTTGCCTTAAGCACTGGCATATGAGCTAGCATGAAAGATTACTGTCCGAAAGGCAAATTCATTTATTACTAGCCCTGGTAGTATTTGTCACTTTATTCACTTGGGTAGCAAATATGTCACCCAGACTTTCATGGGGAATTAAACCATTGTGCAATCTGACAATAACAAGAATATTTTTAGCAACTCTGACAGGTATCAGGTATTTCTGTGTCTACACATCCTTAGTCACAATTCCCTTAACAGGTATTTTGGAAATAATCCCTTGGCAACACCTTTATCAGACCTTCTTGCCGCATGATGGACAAACAGCTCTGCACAGTGAGAGTTACATACCTCTCTAGTGTCCCTGTTATGCTACAATAACATTATAGGAAATTGCTGCAGCAAATTGTTATAATAATTTTCCATAAAGAAGAGCACTTTACAATAATCTACTTGTAAAGTGACAAACTCATGTCGGGTTCATTCCATATCTGAAAGACAATATTGCAACCTCTTGGTCAAATGTAAGTGATGGAAGAGAGTTCTCTGTCATCATGATGACAGAGGATCTACACATTCAGTAACTTAATTTTTTGATTCAAGTAATAGAAGTGAAGGGAAGATCTGCAAGTGATATTCTCTTTTGTATTTCTTCTTCTCAGAGTACTACTTTGATTTTCTCAGGGTTAGTAGTACAAATAAATCAACCTTCAGTTTTTCTGAGCTTAAAAAAAAAATTCAACCTCTTTTAATATTTTAAAAACTGGACCAAGTAAAGAGAGAAACGTTATTTAAAACTGAAAACTATTTTTTTTTCCAGGAAAAAAAAAATACCTGAAAATTAATTTACATGTAAACATTTTTATGGATGCAACTTTCTTCAAGGCAATTTCTCATCAATTTTTTTTAAATATCTGATGAGATTTCCAGAACTCATTCCTTCCTATAGACACTGATTGTATTGGCTGCAGTATAGTCCATTACCTTCAAGGAACATGAGGTGAAATTTGTCATTTACTTCTCCTATCCACCTGCTGGACCATCATCAAATTTTGGCTGGGACTTTAAAGAGGGATACTTCATGTTTTGGGACACACATGCATGCCGCAGAGACGGCATACACAACAGCTTCTACCTATTCCTATGGCAATGTCACCTGACAAATGCTGCTTAGGCAGGAAAGGCCGAAAAACATCTTAGAATAGCTTCTACATGTCCTGTATTAAGGGTAAAAAGACTGGAGTTCAAGGTGCCTACAAAGCAAACGTGTAGTTCTAGGTCTTTAGAGAACTGAGGGTTTCAGGACAATTTGGGGATCCCAGAATCCCAATAAGTAATTCATTTGATAGTGAAGAAACTTGAAACAGTCCCAAGTAAACGTGTAAGTGTTAATGAAGACCCAAAATAAGAGGCAGAAAGGCATACGTCAATCATAGACTGAGGACAGAGCTGCCATTGGAGAGAGGAAAGGGGTGAAGATCACAGGAACCTCCCAGCAGGGTCTTACTGAGTAAATATCCCACTGTCCTCAAGAGAAAAAAGAGCTGAGCTAATGTTAAAGGACTCTAATTTTAGTAATATCCTAAGGCTAGAAGCGTCAATGTCAGCTAATGATCCAGAAACACTGACATGGATACGTGAGTTACCTTTCACAGAGGATCAGAGCAATTAGTGAAATGCCCACATCAAATTCAGAACAGTGGAAAATCAAAGATGCCTCTGGACTTCAGGTAATTTTAAAACTGCATTAAAGATCTCTCCTCTGTGACCCTCAATCAGAAGGGATACTACAACCTTTGAGGTTTTTGAGACCCTGGCTGTCAATCGATGCACATAGATTTGCATTCCCTACAAAGCTTACCCTTTGAAAAAAAAACATTACTTCTCTTCCCATGTACCTACATGTTCCGTAGCACTTCACAGAAACTGATAAATACCACAAAACTCATACAAAATAGGGACCACTGTGTCCTGCCCTTCTTCCCAGGACTGGAAAGTTTTTTACTCTTAGAAGTGTGCGGGAAGGGCAGTCTGTAAGGGGATTGCTCTCTATTTCCTCGAGTTAATTGGCCTTGTTAATGCAGTACAGAGCTCAGGACAGGCTAACATCTAATATTTACCCCAGCTTTGCAGGAGGATTTTGCAGCCCACAGTAAGTTCCAGGCTGTTGCCAACACACTGCTGCTGGTAAAACGAGAAAGTTACACCGAGATGATCTGTACCTGCACCTTTGTCTGTGCTGCAGGCATATCACTGGGCTCTTAGACTCAAAACCTGGCCTCAGTAATGTCAACAGGCTTTTTTCCTTCAATTCCTTTCCATCAATTTTGATGTGGCTTGAGATTTTACCATCAGAATCCAAATCCCACTGACTTCAAGGAGATTTAAGTTCCTGTGGGTGGCTCTTAGTTTTTGATGTGTATAAGTTCATTTTCAGAACCTTAGCCAGTCACTTCAGTCAAGGCATCTCGAGAGAGCAGCTTGTTCTATCTTCTACAGTGAGAGTAACTGCCCTCTTCCAAAATGGAGAAACGGGGCATCTCCTCTCAACATTCTGGCCTTATTCAGGGAAACAATAGGTTTATGCACTGTTCTTGTGACTACACTGTGGTAAGAAGGTGAAATGCCATTAGAAAATTAGATGTTGGCATTCCCCTTCAAAATCAACCTGATTGTTTTCTCTAATGGATTTGCAGCTAAGTGCTCAGTACACTGCTGAATCGTGCCCAGCCTAGGCTTTCATTTTGCCTGAGAGTATGAATAACTGTCCTATACAATATCCCACTGGGTTTTTTAAGACACAATCTTTTTCTGGTATACTGGCAAAGTCTGCCCAGCAATCAAGCAATTTTTTAGTGTGCACCAGTGTCTCTGCATTTTGTCTCACTTCCATTTGGCAGAGGTCAGAGATGTCAATGTTAAAATGCTTTTCTATCTACAACTGCTCTTAAACTATAGGCACAGGCTGGATTTAATTTGCTGCTAGTGCTGCTTCATAGTTCCATAAATGTTAAAATCTGATCATATTTTTCATTATAAACACAGGCAGTATAGTGACACACAGGTACACAGTTTTGAATGAACATTTCACAATGTTTAGTTGCCTTTTAAAACTCTTAAAATCTATTATCCTGTTGGAAAATACTGGAAGACTAACAGTACTAGACATAGTACAGAGCCTTTAGAAAGAAAACCAAACAGGCGACAACCACAAAATGGAATTGACAAGCAAATAGTTCCTAATGCATTTTAACTGTTCAAGAGTACCTGGAATATTTCTTCAAAAAAAGAAAACAAAAAAAAACCCCACAAAACAAAACAAAAAGCTAATTGCAGAGCAACCTCTATACAAAGCAACTACGTCTTTGGGCAGTAAAGGTCAGGATATCATTATCTGAGGACGGTCTGCTAAAGTACTAAATAGCATACGCATTTTCTGAAATTTAGATCCTGTTTATTGTGTGGTGGTATTTACTTATGCTTAAAGTATCTATGCAAATATCCACTGCACCTCTGAAAATAAAAAGTGTGTGCATGGGCGTGGTTACTCTCAGAATCATGGGCACAAAGCGATATGCATATTCATGCTCAGATACATTCAGTTTACTTTAGTAATATCAGTCATTTTTACAGTGGACCAAGATTTTATTTCCACAAGTTACACTCCAAGATACCACTTAGTAAAAGCCTGCATTTCTAAAAGTGTTTAATACGGTATTTGGAAAGTACAAGAGGTATGTTAAAGTAGTATGCCCTGTAAAGAAAATATAAATCTAACTAATAAAATTTTGCATGTCTTTTTTCAACATCCATATACTGAAAAATAAGTTATTTGCTTTCTCTGGTGAGAAAACAGATGAATGGGTGTTTTCAGAGAAGATCTGATATATTAACCTTAAAATTTGATTTGGCTTTCATGCTTTTGAATACCACGCCTACGTATCCAACAGGTCTTTCTGGATCTGCTAAAAACCATTCCAGGTCATTCAGGCCTTTTACAGGGACCTTGCCTTTTACTTTCTGATTTAGCAGAGAACAGAAATGTGACATAATGAGAAAACCAACAACAACAAAATAACTAAAAAAAAACCCAAACATGAATCTCTGAAAAAAAAAGTCAGAGTGTTTGATTGAGAAAGCATTGCCAAAAGGCTATGGCACCCCATTCCACTATTTCTCAATATGTAATCACATAGCACACATTGAAAATTACATCACTAAATGAAATATCCTCTCTAAGGTGAATGAAGACAGAGTTGTAATATGGAAACATAAGAACACAGTGTTCACTAACATCATGCAAAGATCGGAAAAGGCAGTTGAAGAAGGGAACAGTGACACAAGAAGGAGCAGCAGCCGAGTGAACTACAAATGCCAGCTCTATGAGGTACAGTCAGGTGCAACGATTTCACTTTGCAAGTGTTAAAAGGCACAGCCTACATTTTTTCCCTAAGTGGTTCAAGACAGGGAAAATAATTTGTTTTTTTTTTTTTTTTCTCTCACCCAGCGTTCCTCAAAATCAGAATAGCCCTGACCTAAAACACAGAATAAAATATTTTCAGACCAATTCACCATTCCAACTAGGCATGTTTCACTACTCCTTAACTTGCTAGTACATTTCTGGAGTGACTTGGAACATCCTTTCATATATAAATCTCCTTAAAGTAGTCCTTAGGGCTTAAAACTGACACCTAGGGCCAGATACAATATGCTGTAGCAAGACTTGGTTAAAAGGAGTTTATTCAGAAAGTCAGAGGAAATAGCAATTGAACTGAAATGTACCGAACAGTAGGCGGATTGCCAAATTCCAGGATACACTGAGGTCCTCCTGTCCTTCCCTGCTAAGGACAGACAAATGTAGTTATATGGGTCATAGTGACTGGTTGAAAAAGACACCAAAAAATATTAATGTGCTATTTTTCCCAGTGGCAATACATTTGCCCAAAAGCAGGGACAGGGAGGCTAAAGTCCATCTTACAAATTACAAGGAGGAAAGGGGTTGTTTTGTTGCAAGTTTAAGCAGTTTAACTCAACCCCAGATGAGACAGAAGGCAATTTACACCTCTCAGAGAAGGTCAATTGCATTTGCCAAGGCACAGCAGATCATGGCTAGGACTTTAATTGTCATGCAGTATGACCTTCCCCAGAACAGGAGAGAATCGTGCCATTTAAGGAAATCTGCAAAGACCAGAGACCAAAACCATCAGTTTTCAAACACGTCTTTGGCTGAACAAACAGCATTTGTAAGATTAATATTGTGCTAAATAACATAGCATAGAGTGACTCTAGAAGGCTGTCTGAAAAATCCCAGGCTTGTTCAGCCTAGGGACTACAGGAGATCTCTACCACATCTAGTAGTCCAAACCAGCAACTCTCAGGGTTTTTTTAGTTCAACAGATTTATTCTTTCTCATCATTCAAGTAGCAAAAAGGGGGAATAAATAGAGTAGAAAACACCTAGGAGGAAGATGTCTGCCTGAAACAACACAGAGCTGCAGTTATCAGGTTCATACTACCCTTCATAATGCAAGGAAGAGGAATTTGCCAGGAGAAAAAAGAAGTTTGCTCAGAAGCCTCTGAACTATTCAGAAGCTCTAGCTATTGGTAGCTCTGTAATGGACTCCCAGTAGGGTTGTTGCAACTGACTTAAAGGAAAGAAATTGATGGCTGGTGGACTAGTCCTTATCAGAACTGAAAATCATAGAATCACATAATTGTTTGGGTTAGAAGGGATCTTAAAGATCACTTCCTTCCAAGCCCCCTGGCATGTACAGAGACACCTTCCACCAGACCAGGTTGCTCAAAGCCCCATCCAACCCGGTCTTGAACACTTCCAGGGATGAGGCATCCACAGCTTATCTGAGCAACCTGTGCCACTGCCTCACCACCTTCTTCATGAAGAATTTCTTCCTCATATCTAATCTAAATCTTCCCTCTTCCAGTTTAAAGCTGTTGCCCCTTGTCCTGTCACTCCAGGCCCTTGTAAGAAGTCCCTCCCCAGCTTTACTGTAGGCCCCTTTAGGTACTGGAAGGCTGCTCTAAGGTCTCCCTGGAGCCTTCTCTTCTCCAGGCTCAACAACCCCAACTCTCTCAGGGCTCCAGCCCGTGGATCATCTTCGTGGCCTCCTCTGGACGCTCTCCAACAGGTCTATGTCCTTCTTGTGCTGCGGACCCCAGAGCTGAAGGCAGTACTGCAGGGGGGTGTCACCAGAGCAGAGGGGCAGAATCCCCTCCCTCGGCCTGCTGGTCAAGCTGCTTTGGATGCAGCCCGGGATGCGGGTGGCTTTCTGGCCTGCAAGAGCACATTGCCAGGTCATGTTG
>NW_009612454.1:0-1856 GCF_000690535.1 Cariama cristata
GCCTGTCCAGGCCTTGCTGAACTTTCTGAAGGGCACACGCTGTCCCTTCACCCAGGTCATTGATGAACAGCTTAAACAAGACCTGACCCAGAACTGACCCCCGGGGAACACCACTGGCTAAAAAACTCACACCAGCACATGCACACCAGCTCCAGCTAGACTGTGCGCCACTGAGATCAACCCTCTGAGCTCTGCCACCCAGCCAGTTCTCAATTCACCTCACTGTCCACTCATCTAACCCACGCTTCCTGACCTTACCCACATTGCAACGTGCTCCCCATCTCTCTGTTTTTCACCACAGCGCTGGTGAATGCATTCAGCCGTACCGGAGGCAGGACACGGCAGTAGGCTCAGCGACACGCCGGTTGGAGGCTCTGGGCGCAGGGAAACCAAAGACATTTTCCCAGAGAAGTGACCTCACCTGTCATCCTTGCAGGGCACAACGTAAGATGGTCCAAGGAAGTCCAAGTGTCCTCCAGCTGTACTGGGCTCACACGTGTAAACCAAGGCATCCACCAAGTTCTCTGACGTTGCTTTTGTGTCACTGGGCATCAAGCTGTTGCTGTACACAGCAATAGCGCTGGAGCCTTCGCTAGCAGCAGAGATGTTCTTGAAAGTCAGGTTTGTTCCATCTGGAAATGCAGGGGAATAGGTGGGGTGGACATCTAGATAGCGTTCGGCTGAGCCTTGAGCCTGACAGGACGAGCTCATAACGAGAACTCCAAGAATAGAAGTGGGAGACAAAATAAGGGTGGTGACTAAGGCCAAGTAAAGCTGTAAACAAGTGATGGCTGGCTGTGAACACAGGTTTACAAAAAGATCAAGGTTCCTCTGAGATACAGAGGTCTCTTCATGAAGCCCAGCCAGAATTTAAGGTGAACAAAAAATAAATCAAGATAAACGAATGTGCTGAGGAAAGACTACCTCAGGACCAGGAGGAGGCAGCAGCACTGCAGGGCTCAGAGAGCATCACTGAACACAGCAGCAGAGACCCGACAGTTCTGGTGGACCCTGCTTCTCCTGAAAGCCCCCTTGTCTTGGTGCTGGCAGGAGGAGGTTTCAGTCCTCTCAGTCCCTCTGCCCCGCACCGGGAGCTCAGCAGAGGCATGGCGGAGGATTAAGCACCTTCTCAGCTGGAGTGTGATGGAACAGCCCAGGCAGAACAAAGAGAGAAGAAACGGGAATACAGGACAGGAAAGGCAAGGAAGAGTCTTTCCTTATGCCATGCACCCTCTTCCATCCCTGTCCTCAAAGCCACTCAACCACCTGCCCACTTGTTTGAAGACAGACCACACGCCAGGTTCCGTGCCATCAGCCTCACCGTGCCCGTGCCCTCCGTCCAGCGCAAACACGAACAGCCCCGTGGCTCCGATGGTGCCCCTGAGTGGGACGCTGGCATGTGCCTTGCCTTCCTTCCCCAAGAAGAAGACCAGGCTGAGCCCTCCCAGGCTGGTGCCAGGCTTCCCCTCCAGCTCAACAAAATGGTAAGGGGTAGTGCCGCCGGCCAGGCACAGCTCACTGATGCGGACGGCAGGAGGGACTGATGCCGAGGAGCTGCCGCAGAAGTTCTCCCCCAGCGGCGTCAACATGGTCATCTGTGGGGACACACAAAAACTGCTGCCACCACTGCTACTCCCATTTCTTCAGGTGGAGCGACGGCTCCTCACGGCATTACCTCTGGTTTGTGTCTCCTACGGCTCCCTGGTGAGGCCCAAAGAGGACGTGGCGGTTCTACCTCACACCAGCTGCTCCTTATTCCCACCATCAGTTCAAGGGTTGTCCTGACTGCGGGATCCCATCACCACACATCCCCATCACTGCCTTCACTCCCACCCTCGGGACGAGGAACTATTCTC
>NW_009612454.1:1887-13593 GCF_000690535.1 Cariama cristata
GAGCACTTGTGTCTCCAGTCCATGGCTTCGCTTCCTTGTGATCCTCTCCCACTGCAAACACACCTCCCTCCTGCCCGCAGACCTATTCTGCTTCTGGAGGGGTTTTATTGCCCCAGGTTTGGACCTGAGCACGCCTCTGTGCTGGTCTGATCCCAGCAGGCGTTAGCAGTGGAGCAGCAAAGCCCTCCCTTACCCAGCTTTGTGCAGGACAAGCGTACGTACTCTGTCATGTTCCTTCAGGGGGACTACGTGAAACTAGACATTTTGAAATAAGAAGGAACAGTTCAGATGAATTAACACAAATCAATCACACCAGCGGTCGAGGCACGTCCTTCACACCGCAGGAAGATGGCTTTCAGGGATGTGATGTGCCGTGCCACACATCCCAAAGGTGCCACCAAAGAAGCAGGGGTGAAGAGGTGGCTCCACATCTGGCTCGGGGTAACTTGAGAGTCCAGGATGCTGCCCAAAAGCAGACTCCCTGGTTCTGGGGTTGGTGGCATGAGAGTTGTCTTCAGGGATCTCCTGGTTCTGAGCCACGCTGCACAGGGCAGGGAGCTGTCACCTGGCCAACAACAGGCAGGTGAACCAGGCAGGGAGGTGAGGGCTGGTGAGAGCATCAGGAGTTGGCAGGACATAGATGTGGCTCACCAGAACGCTCTGCTCTCCCCAATAAAGGACACACGACTGCTGCCCTCCCAGTGACTGTGGATGGAGAAAGGACATCTGCCATCAACCCACCTGGAAGCTGCTCTGGAGTTTTGTGCTCAGGCTGTGGCAGCGGCTCAGAGACTCGTCCTCGGTGCTGTGAGAATCATTTTCATACAGGATGCTCTGCCCTGGTACCAGCACTTTGACCAGCTGCTCTGCCTTCTCCGCCACTCGAGACGTGTACACCACAGCATCCACCAGCCCCTCTGCAGTCACAGCCATGTTCACCGCGTAGAGGGTGGAGTTGCTGTAGTAGAGAGCCACAGCATCTGCCCCGTTCTGGATGGTGTTGGGGGGCAGCTTGATCATGGGTGCTGGGCGCACGGTGCTGCTCCCCACCAAGAAGTAACCCAGCTCATTTGTATGGTGTCCAGACAGGTCCAACACCCGGTAGGCCCGGCTGTTTTTACCGTTGTAGAGGACCACCCAGTATCCCTGGAGGTCAAAGCGTGTCCGTCCCGTGTAGAAGAGTTCGATATACTCTGCATCCTCTCCTCCCCCTGGGTTGTCTGGGTTCACCTCGTTGATGAGCAGCTGGGCCCCTTGCACAGATGGCTCTTGAGTCCCTTCTGGTATCTCTGATGGGACACCTTGGAAAGCAAAAGTGTCACAAATATGGGCCTAAGCACAGAGCCCCAGGGAAACAACACAACGTTGCACACTATTTTGCTGGGGTGAGACCAAATTCAGCAGAGGACTGAGGATGCTGGCTCAGATTTTTAGCATCTGTGTGCTCTATACTCCTTGGAAGAGCCCTGGCAATACTCTGGCTAATACCAGCTCTAACAACAGAGCATGCCGTTATCCCAGATAATGAGCAATACGGGCTCTAGTAACTGGATGTGGTGGAGTAGGATCTTTACCAGAGTTGAGGAAATGGAGGGAGGAACATGTCCCTCCTCTAGGAGAGCTACACTCACATGTCCACCCTCAAATGCATCGTATCCCCCCAACCTGCGAGAGTGATGGCTGGTACCTGGAGGCAAGTCTGGCACATTAATATCCTTGAAGCAGGAGCTTTCTGCTGTGATGTTCCTTCTGTCAAAACTCACAAGTCTGGGCGTCTCTAGGAAGGTCTTGAAGGCTAGCAGCAGGCTGCTCAGCTGGTCCTCTGACTTAGCAGTTAGCAGAGTGGTGAACACAAGCCCCAGGTCCTGGCAGGCTGCCTTTGGCTCTGCAGAGGCAAGCAGAGAACTTGCCTCAGTTTCCCCACACCACCAAAGACCCAGTTTCTCCTAGAAGAAACACAGAGTTCACCAGCTCCATCTCCAGCGGACTGACTCAGGGCAGCTCATACCACCCGCACAGTGCTGTGAGCTCTGCCTGTGCCAAGGGACCAAGGCGCACAGCACACCCAGGTGCTGTCTTCATCCTTCTGAAGCCATGTAGTCCCAACAGTGAACAGGATGGTCTCTTTGGGGGGTGTCTAAACAGAAGCTAGACATAACGCGCTGACAATGCAGGCTGCAAAGTCATGGCTCTTCTCTTCATGTGTCTGCATGTGCTCATCACGCTCGCGCGCTAACCTGGTAGGGATATCAGAAAAGCAACACGGACCAGTAAGTCCACTTGCATTTCTGCTGCAACTTGGATGAGTTCATATGGATCGTAAGGTCAAGTAGGCAACAAATTCCTAGTCGAGATGTCAACCCTGTTGCCACATCTGTCTGACTGCAAATACTCAAGGCCAAAATACCTGGTGGTCTGCAGATGAGCACTGATGTGTGTTGGCCCTGCAGATGGAGGCAGGACTTATGGTTGGACTTGATCTTTGAGGTCTCTTCCAACCACAATGATTCTATGATTCTATGGGAGTGCTCTGCGGAACATGGAAGAACAGCACCATGCTCTGCATAACACTTGACATTTCTGTCATCAGCACCAAGTTCAAATTGGCTGGGATCCAAGCCAGGAGGACGTAATGCAACAGGGAAGACAGGGCTGAAAATCAGAAGTGAATGGGCATTAACCACTGGTGGTCCCTGCGCTGCCCCGCTCCTGTCCAGCTCACCTTTGAAGTAGGCGGCAGAGACTCCACAGCCGCAGGATCCATCGAGGGCCTGGACCAGAGTCATCAGAATCTCTTCTGACTTCGGGAGCCACTCCTGGCAATCTAGGAAACAAAAAGCCAACTGTTACCCAACCAGTGCAACCTCGGTCACGGGATCCAGCTCATTCGGGGATGGGTGCAGCTCAGCTCCTGCTTATCACTCAGAGAGCCCGAAAAGGCTTCTCTTCACCCCGAGCAGTTGGGTGTGGGAATGAAGACTGGAGAAGTTCAACTTGGCATGGGTCGCTATGAAGAAAAATATTGCAGAAAACTGTCAGATGTCCTAGTTGTGTTTCCTTTGGTGTTACGGTCACACAACCCAGCACAACGCTGGGTGGTCTTCCTGGACAGCTCTGGCTTTGTGCACGTGCTCTTGTCCTTAGGAGGTCCTGCCTACAGGAGCAGGAACATTTAATACCCACCTGCTACACGAAGGCAGAAGGAGAGAGTCTGGCTGAAGCGTTTGCTGGGGCAATCATTGAACTTGCCAGGGGTGGGCCTGCTGCGGACGTAGGACAAGGAGTCCCGGGTCACAGAGCAGCAGTTGCACTGGCTCATGGACACATCTCCTAGTTGGTGCCTGCAAGAGACAGTCATGTAAATGAAAGAAAACATGACCTGCCGGCCAGAGACCCGAGTGCTCTTCACCCACCACCTGCCTGCACCGGAGGGTGAAACCATGCACTTACAGTCTTCTCCCTCCACAAGGTTTGGAAAGATATCCCATCCTCATCAGTCATCTTTGTCTCAAAAAAAAAGCCCAAGAGCTCACTAAGTCTTGCGAGAGAAGAGTATAGGCTTCATCCAACCCTTTCTCTTCCAGCACTGGCTGCTTTTTTGACTGATCTGAAGACAGGCAAGATAGTACGGACACACTGGTGCTCAGCCTAGGGCCACTGGGGAGTACGGTGGGAGCCCTCAACTCAAAGGCCAAGAGGATGGCTGGGGGCTGGACTAGATGGCTTTTAAAGGTCCCTTCCAACACAAACTATTCTACGCTTCTATGAAGCCCCACTGTGAGGAGCTGCACGGAGCAGAGCTCCTCAGGGAAGGAGACCACCTCCTTACGGGACAAGTGCACATTTTGTTTCACAAGTGGGAGGAAGTCGAGCAAAGGAAGGAATAGGAAGATGCTGTGAACAACTGGTGACTCTGTCGTGGGAGTAAACTACACCCTTTCCTGATGTGGTTGACTCCACTGTGGTGTCAAATGGCCTTTTCACAGGCCCATCCAGAAAGGGAGAATCGCCTCCAGCTGCAGAACCAGGACGTTGGTATTTAGTTGACAGTTACACACAGAGGTCAGGTCTGGTGCTTTGCCATCCAAACCACAGACAAGAGCTTGCCCAGATTTTTCTTCTGCTTATTGCCTCATTCTACGCCCCCCACCCCATCTTCACGTGGGTGGCACCTCGCTGCCTGCTCCTCCACCTGCTCCACTGTCCTTTACCCACTCCATTGTCCTCTTTCTCCCCTTAGTAGAGCATGTCTAAAAATGTGAAGGAAACCGTTCTCACATCTCACAGAAGTCTGAGGTTACCAATGTTTCCCTTAACCAACAAAGACAAAAAGAAACCCCAAAACCAAAAAGAAAGTGGTTCAACTCAGAATGAACGCTAACCCCCCTTCCAGTCCTTGGTCTGGATGAAGCCGGGCAGGCATTTCCTCCTGGGTCAGGTGAGTGCTACTGATGTCCCTCCCTCACTTTCATTTTGACCTGAAATTCCATCCTGAACCTAAGAAAAATATTTTCTTGTTGAAAGCGGTACTGGAAATTGTATTATATTGATCATTACACTTTTATAAACAAAAAATAATTTAAATTATAAAATAATTACAGCAATCATTTGGTCCCAGAAAATTCCTCCTCAAGTACTTTATTCTGCAAGCGTACAGCTGCACCGGGACTACCGTTGAGACAGGGACACCTACAAACTTAGACCAGGTGGTGGAAAAAATGTGGGACTCGGTACCGCTGCGAGGAAACCCTGGTCTGGCGGTGGGGCTTGTCTTCCAGTCCTGACCGGGGTTTGGGGCACAAGGCAGGGGTGACCCCAGCCAGCAAGGGTGACTCTGGTGCCAAACTTTCCTCCCAGCCCTGCCCAGTGAGAAGCCTCTCACCATTTTTCCTTGTAGGCAGGTCTGCCAGGGGTCAGGATCTCCAGCAGCTCGGGGTTTGGCTCCTCGTTGCTCGTGTACACGAAGGCATCCAACAGGTCGGTCAGCGGCAGCCCCTTCCCCAGGACAAAACTGCTGCTGTTGCCTCTGTAGAGGGCAATGGCATTGGGGCCACCTCTGAGGACAGGACGGGTGATGTTCTCCGGGAACGGCAGATCCACTGCACACCAGCAAGGAAAGGAACAACAATGGCGCGTAAGCAACACATGAGCGACACCCACTATGTAGGAAACCAGCATCTCTTGGGTCCTGGAAAGCAGGACGCAGGAACTCAGAAAGTGGCTGGGGTTGTCTGGTTATTGCAAATTTGGCATCTGCTGCCCCATCTTTCTGCTCGCTAACATTTCTCACGTTCACTCAGCCTGAATTTCCCCATTCGTGGTCAGATCCACAGGGTGGAGGAGGCTGGAGGGGGAAATCTGAGCAGAGTTCGTCCTGCTATTTTGGTTCTGCAAACGGAGAAGGTGATCCATGCACAAGCAGGGGAATTGGAAAGCAAGTGCTGATTGGACTTTGTCTACAGTAAAGTCAATTTTTAATTCTAAAAGAGATCTGCAAAATCCACTGACCTTTCAGGTAGCACTTACTTTAATAGTACACAAAAGTATTTAAGAATTTACATTTTATTCTAGGATTTAACAGTCCATGGTTTTTACAAACACAAACACTCTACACCTACACACACGTATACACACACACACATTCAGTGAAGGCCCAGGACAGGAGCACACAGAATTAAGGTTGAGGTTTGGTGGAGTTCCCCAATTTCCTTCCTCATATTTACTGTTCCCTTCACAAGCTATTTCTCCAGCACCCAATAGAAACTGCTGAAGACATTAAAAAGCAGCAGACTGATGATATTCAATACTTCCCCCTACGTAAATGGCTCCAGGGAACAAACATTAAAGGAGGGACCACACGAGAGGCAGAAGGGTAAGGAGAAGTGGTTACTCCTTGAGAAGTGCCCCCAGGGCACCCACATGCTAAGGGGCAATCCTGTGCCTTAGCCCTGATGCACCCCTGCCCAGGGGACTGTTTTTCCCCTGCCTGACTAATCTGGTGGCCTTCTACAATGGAGTGAGTGCGTTGGAGAATAAGGGAAGAGCAACTGATATCATCTAGCTTGACTTCTGCAAGGCCTTTGACATGGTCCCACACAACATCCTCATCTCTAAGTTGAAGAGATATGGGTTCGATGGATGGACAATTCAATGGATAAGGAATTGGCTGGATGGTTGCATCCAAAGACCTGCAGTCAAAAGGTCTATGCCCAAATGGAGGTTGGCGTCCCTCAGGGATCCGTATTGGGACCAATACAATTCAGTATTTTCATTGATGACATAGGCAGTGAGTGCACCGTCATCAGTGCCAATGCACAATTGGACTTGCCATCCCCCAAGTCCAATTTATTCCACGGGAATTAACACAAACCACCAGTTTGTGGACGACACCAAGCTGAGTGATGCAGTTGATACACTTGAGGGAAAGGATGCCATCCAGGGGGACTTTGACAGGCGGGAGGATTGGGCCCATGCGAACCTCATCAAGTTCAACAAGGCCAAGTGCAAGGCCCTGCACCTGGATGAGGGCAATACCCAGTATCAGTACAGACTGGAGATGAATGGATAGAGAGCAGCCCTGCAGAGAAGGAACTGGGGATACTGGTGTATGAAAAATTGCACATGACCTGGTAACGTGCACTCTCAGCCCAGAAAGCCAACCGTGTCCTGGGCTGCATCCCAAGCAGCTTGGCCAGCAGGTCGAGGGAGGGGATTCTGCCCCTCTGCTCCGCTCTGGTGAGACCCCCCTGCAGTACTGCCTTCAGCTCTGGGGTCCTCAGCACAAGAAGGACCTGGACCTTTTGGAGCGAGTCCAGAGGAGGCCACGAGGATGATCCAAAGGCTGGTAGAGCCTCTCCCATGAAGAAAGGGTGAGAGAGTTAGGGCTGTTTAGCCTGGAGAAGAGAAGATTCTGTGGAGATCCTCCTGCAGCCTTTCAATAATTAAAGGGGGCTTATAAGAAAGATGGGGACAAACTTTTTACCAGAGCCTGTACTGATAGGACGAGGGGTAATGGTTTTAAACTGACAGAGGGTAGATCTAGATTAGAAGAATAAGGAAGAAAAGTTTTATGATGAGGGTGGTGAGGCAGTGGCAGAGGTTGCCCAGAGCAGCTGTGGATGCCCCATCCCTGGGAGTGTTCAAGGCCAGGTTGGATGGGGCTTTGAGCAACCTGGTGTGGTGGAAGGTGTCCCTGCCCATGGCAGGGGGGTTGGAACTGGATGGACTTTAAGGTCCCTTCAGCCCAAACCATCCTACGATTCAATTGAAAGTTTTCACACTGGCATCTGTCAAGGAAGGATTTTTGCTCTGGTGCTCTCACAGCTTTAAGTTCTCCGCAGTGAGAGGCAGACGAGGCGTACAAAGACAGGATTAACAGCTGGGGCCTTTTTAAGAGCTCCTGTCCCAAATCTGAAGTGCTCAGGTTAAATCAACTTTTCACAGAGTGCTCAGCATGGAGTCACTATGAAAGTATCCTTTTAAGATGACTAAAATGTAATCACATAGTGTCATTGGGTGGTTTGGGGGGGAAAACGTCCGCAAAAATATGTGCGGAGTATGCGTGAGACATCTTGACAAAACCTCATTGGAAAAAAATGCCAAAGCATATCTCCAGTCACCTTCTTGACTTGAGCGAGCCTTGAGGAAGAGTTAAACAAAATCCTTAGAAATCTCCTGCTTAGTCTGCAAGCTGGGTGTGCTTTCGCATTGCTTGCATTGACCCCCGCCGGAGCAGTTGACTGCCAACAGCCCCAGCTCATCCGGAGCTAAGAGCAGAGCACCTTTCCTAGTGGGAAAAGCAGAGCTCAAGTGGACAATCAGCTCTTCCACTTGTGGCGAGAGAGCACTTGGAGCGGTTTGAATTGTAAAAAAGAGCTCAACTGCTGTAAAAAAAGAGTTTTAGTTGCAAAAGTATTTTCATTCTTATGGGAACCAGCTTTGTAAGGGATGAATATACTTCCCGACTCAGAAACCATGAGTCAGTGAATTGCACAAGACATCTGCAGAGTCAGCGTCTCCAGCTGCCAAAATCTTCTTTTGAGGTGCCCAAAATAACAAGATATTTCTTCCTCCTCTGGTGGCCTGGAAAAAATTTTGAATGTTGGGAGGAAGTTTAGATTGCAGCTTCACACAGCCGGTACACGTGTGACCTACATTTGGGGATGGCGCAATGGAAGAAAAGCCCTTGTGCTTTTCGGAGAAGAGAGTTTGTATCTGCTGTGAATGGCCACCAAGTCACACGCAGAGCAGGGGGACACTTCAGGGAGACATGGCACTGGCAGGGTCCCGCGGCCGGCTGGCCACAGGGCTGGGGGCAGAGCTGTGTCCTCCTAAAGGCACACGTGGGCTTCTGGCCTCCATGAGGTCCTTCACCTGGAGCTCTGCAGGTCTACCACCACTGCGAGACATGCAGCCTCCACTTGTTTGTCCTGAAACCACCTCCTTCTACCCTCTTTTGATGCCCTTTAGATCTTGTACCAGGAGAACGGGTGAGCAATTGATCCCTGTCCACTTTCTTCAGGCTACTCACATTTCTCAAAGCTCTGTCAGGGCCCTCCTAAGCTTTCCCTTTTCTAGGTGTACTCAGTTATTTCTTCCGTGGAAGCATTTTCAAAGCACTGTCCATCCCAGCTGACCTTCTCTGAATGTCTCCAGCTCTCATATAGCCTTTGGGAGACTGAGGTGGTGTACCACACAAGACACAAAGAAAGATACAAGCAAACCCTGAATTTACATGGTGGCATAAAAGATGCTCTCCATTCTTTCATCTTCTCCTAATATTTTCTAATATTTAATTTGCTTTATATAATTACTTTTCCAATAATTTCCAACATTGGATTGGCTTTTTTATCCGCCACTGAGTTCTGAGTCACATTTTCACTGATCTCTCAGAACACCAAACAACAATAAAAAACCGACAGCATCCTCCAGCCCCAAACGTGGCTGATCGCTCCCCCACCTCTGAGGAACTCACCGAAATGCAGTCCTTACCTGGGGTTTTGCTTTGTGCTGGGCCAATCAGAAATAGCCCATCCAGCGAGGTTTTGCCGTAAACATCCATGGTGAAATAAATGTCTTTGGTCCGACCATCGATCAGCACCAGAACAATGTCCCTCAGCATGGTGGAGTGAGGACCCTGAAGCTCTATGAACTCAAACTCTTCAGAAGAAGAGGCAGCAAGGACCTCACTGATGAGAACAGCAGATGCGTTCAGCTGAGAAGTTAGGATGCAGTGGTTGTCTGTGCCTGGGGTGGGCATGGCCACTTGGAAGATCCACTGAGAATCTGCCCCACGGCACCTTTCTATTGACTCATCCAAGGTCCTGAAGGTGGAGTCCTCCAGGAAAGCATCTCTGCCAGGGGTCAGTACCCTGACCAGCGTATCTGCTCTGTCCGTCTTCTTAGTCTTATGGACCAAGGCATCTACCAGTCCATAACTTGTGACGCTCATGCCCTCTTTGTAGTTCCCCTTTCCGTAGTAGAGAGCAATCGCGTCAGGGCCATTCTGGATAGTGTTCTTAGGAATCACTACAGCAGGGTTCAGAGAAGAGGAGCCAACGAGAAAGAGCCCTTGGCTGTTAGTAACTTTGCCCTGGAGGTTCAAAACTTTGTAGGCTCGGTTTCCGTTGCCATTGTAGAAGACCAGATAGTAGCCATCCAAGCGAGCTGTTTGACTGCTGGTGTGATAGAGCTCCACAAACTCAGAAGTGTCCTCTCCGGGGCTGTCAGCATTGACTTCATTAATCAAGAGGGTATGCTCTGTTTTCTGGTCCCTGGGGTTTTTTATGAGATTCTGAGCAGCAACCTTGGGAAACCAGACATACACAAGTACGATGAATCCAACGTGCCAGATACCTCCCATGATGGAGGCTGGGATTTTTGTTTCAGTTCAAATCTAGAGGAGAGGGGGCCTGTCCTTTCCACAGCCACAAACAGAGTGCAGAAGGAAGCTCTCACCACTTGGCTGTTGCAGGACAGCAACGCAAGCTCTCTGACCTGGATGCTCACTGGCAGAGACAGGCAGACTTCTTCGGGGAGTTCTGGTTTACCAAGCAAAGCAGCATTCCCACAAAAATCAAACTGAGAAGGGTACGGCTTGAATAAGAGATTTCCCAGCTCAGCTCCTTTAAAAGTTGAGGGAGGGGGGGGAGAAAAGAAGAATCTCGTTAGGAAACACAGAAAGACACCAGTGACATTTAACAGCCTTAAAGCCCCATAAATTTTCCTCTGTGTTTCTTCAGAGGTTTATCAAGATGCGTAACAGCAACTGCAATGGGCCAAAGCCAGCCGTTTTCAGTGTTCGAAACCCCGAGACTTCTGTGAACGCTGAAAGTTGTACGGTGTCTGTGTTAATAGTTGTTTCCCCCAAGTCCAATTTATTCCATGGGAATTAACACAAAATGGCACTAAAGATGACAGTAACCATTTTCTCCATCCAGGGGAGGGTGGGGAAGGAGAGGACAGATGGGTTTGGCTGGGTTCTTGTCGCACGCGTCGCAGAGCAGCTCCACTGACCCCCGCCCCCCCCACCCCTGCCGCAGCTCCAGCAGATGAAAATAAATCTGTGGAGTAAGCAGTGGGGAGGAACTGACAATTTAAGACGCTTGAAAAAAGGAGATACGTTTTCCCGTTTCCAGAGATGTTTCCAGGAAGAGCTGTACCATCACTTGCGGAGTTCAGGTGACCTCCTCGCAGTCTTTGGCCAGCTGAGATCAGACAAGCGGAGGTTTTGGGCCTTTGCAATGCCTACCAGCACAGAGGCCTCCCTCCTCCTTGCCCTGCGGGACCACATCCACGCAAGGCTGACAGATCAGGAACGCACCTAACCCTCCAGCTGCTTAAAATCACAGCTGACGGTCACAGCAGCCCAGAGAGGTGACCGCTACCCGCCATCTATTTCAGGTGGAGTGCCCGCTGCAGTGGGACCGCAGCATCACAACCTTCGGCTGCGGACGTAAACACGCAGGCGTGCGAGCGAGGCCGCGCGGTTCCATTTATCAGAGCCGCCTGAGCCCGGGCCGGTGACAGACGTCTCCTTACAAACAGGAGGAAACTGCATAACTCCAAAGCATGAAGCTGACAGCGATTCCACGAAAGAACAGACCCCGATGGAGAGATGACCCTGAGCCACTCTGCCCCAAAACCCCTTCCCCTTTTGCTGTGCCTGACAGCCCTTAAGCCCATCTCCTCCCAGGCTACAGAAGATGGAGAAGCGCACGGGTGCCTCGTGCCTCCACCGTACAGGACCAGCACCGGCGCTGCTCATTCTTCTGGTAGATGGTTACTATCAAAAAGGTCTCTGCTTCTTTTCAGACACAGTTCATCCCCAAAATCACCGTCAACATCCCCTCTCTGGCAGACTCTTGCTCCTGCCCAGCCTCCAAAGAAAAAGAAACTGTACCAGCTTCTCCTCCCCAAACCCAACCCCACCGGTGCCCAATTCCAGCGAAAGGAGGAGGAAGGCAGGGGAGCTCCTCTTCAGGGGTGTCTGCAGGACAGTGAGAAACCCCCAGCGATGGGAGAAAACACCAGGGAAAAAAACCCCCAACCTCCCTCCCTAAGGCCGGAGAGGCTGGGGGAACAGGAGCGGAGTGGGATTCCCGGCCCCCCTGCCCCGCTCCGAGGTACGGAGGGCAGCGGGAACCCCGGCCGCGGCCGGAGGGGGATCAGAGGGGACGGGGATGGGGATGGGGACGGGGATGGGGA
>NW_009612455.1:0-4855 GCF_000690535.1 Cariama cristata
TTGGGGCCGGCTCTTAGCCCCGCTCCCCGCAGCCGTCCGCGGGGCTGGGGCTGTGCCAGGGCTCCTGCCCGGGAGGACCCCGGGGGCGGCTGGGGGAGGGAGAGAGGGAGGGAGGCTTCCGGGGATTTGGGCGCCTTGCTTAGGTCTTATCCGTAGATCCTCCGAACTGCTGCTTTTCCTGTGAAGTTACTGTCTTAATCGAGATGCGTTTCTTTCCTAGTTAATGAAAGCTGTAGTTAGTACGCAGCCAGGCTGGAAAATGAAACTTGAGGCATTATCGTGACTAAACATCACTTTCCTGCACAGTACCTTTTTTTTTTTCCCCCTCTTTTGATAGATGAGGCATTTTGATGGCAGGAAGACTTCATCTTTAGGTATATCCATGGCCTAGTCTCTAATAATCTGACACAGGTAGTCTCAGGAGACTCATAGTTAGCTGAAATTTTCTGGCCAGGCTACTAAACTTGTGTTTTAATTCCTTCAAATGTTGTGGTGCCTGTTGGTCAGGATCAGCAAGGGATGACATGCTAATGGTTGTTTCAGGCTGATGTGGTCAAAAAATGTAAGACTGTTGTTGCCAGTATGGTAAATACAGGGTTCACTGACATGATTGATTTAACAACAGAGGAAAACCCAGTCAACAAAACCTAAATACCTGAAAAGCAAAAGAAGAACCACCAAATCTCTGCAAATTCCAGTTGGTTCCCTCAAGAAGAATACAGATATTTGTGAGGGCCAGGCCTGGAACGAGGAACTTATGCGGGAAAGTAAATTCCCCAAACCAAAATGCTGCTTTTCTTTTGATGTTGAGGACCAGATTGTCTTTCTGGGGAAGGAAATATTTTAAAAGTTGCCATGAAACTTTATTAAAATTAATTATGTTTCTTTGTTCTCTCCACAGAATCAGGTGCAGCTGTGTGTGAATTTTTTTTAAAAGCGGCTTGTGGAAAAGGCAAGTAATATTTCAAATACAATTATACTCACAGGGCTGGAGGGGGGAAACTACGTTTTCTCACACTGTCTACAGTGCTCTTCTTTTTTGTAAATATGAGAGGATAACCTAGATAGAGAATAAAACTGAAGAATGTTGGAATAACTGCAGCGTTTGTGAAATAATGGTATTTTTTTTAAGAAGCTGGGAGGTGAATAAGCAAAGCTCCTGCTAAAGGAAGGCTTGAACTTACCACATGCAGACCTTGCTGTGGATGTGCCTGTATTAGTTGCTGTGGTTTGTGGTTGCCAGGATTAAGAGCTGGAGACTTGTTAGAGGTTAACGTAAGATTTGTCTGGAACTCCCTGTTTTGCTATTGCCACCAAAGGCTAAATTAATGAGAAGAAATGGTGTCTTCTGAAACCCCTCTTGCAGAGGGGAACAAAATGTTGCTGTTGCCCTGTGCCTTCTTGTGCCGCATATTTTAATTGTTCTTTTTTCCCTTCTCCTTGCTCCATCCTTCTGCAGGAGGCATGTGCCCGTTCCGACACATCAGTGGGGAAAAGACAGTTGTTTGCAAACACTGGCTACGAGGACTGTGCAAAAAGGGAGACCAGTGCGAGTTTCTGCACGAGTATGACATGACCAAGATGCCTGAGTGTTACTTCTACTCCAAATTTGGTAAGGGGCATTGTAGCTCCTGCTTAGCGTTCCTTGCTGGTGTGGGAGTCTGGTGAAGAGGATCTTGGTACATGCCTCTCATCCATCTTCAGAGCATTACAGTTCTTCTGTGTCTGATAATATTGTTAGATTGTCATTTTTTCAGATCTACTTAGTCCTTCACCTTATTATCCCCCTAAATTTGTGACGTATTGTAGATGTCTTCTCTCTCAAGAGCTTGTCCCTTGGGGGAAGAGGGGGGAAGTTCAAGTTTTTACTGGGTTTTATGCCTTACATTCTGTTTTGGGTATGAGATGAGTAGGCTGAGCAGTTGGTCTTTGCATGACTCTTATTTTGGGGAGCTGATGAGCAGCAGAGGGCATGGGGGTGCAAAACTTTTATGCACTTGCTTTCCAGCTCTGGAGATCTGGACATAATGAGGCAACTTGCTGTCAGAAACTTACAGTCTTGTAGGTTTCCTTGGATTGAGGTTAGTGCGCAATTTGTAGTTTCTCCACACTTCTGGTGCACTAAATGTTTGGTTTATGTTATCATGACTGCTCTTTCAAATTTAGTTTCTGCATTGTTTTTAAAAGCACACATAAATAATGGAGTCTGGTAGAACTTTGCTCACTGGGGATGAGTCCTTGGTGTTCTTCATCTAGGTTAAGGCAGGCAGTAAGACTGTTGTGCCTGAACTTATAAATGTTGGTAGCAGCTTTGTGGGAGCTACATGATCCAGGTAATGTTTTGAGAGTCATTTGATCTGGAACATGCACAATTGACTAAGAAGTGTGTTTGCCTTTGGTACAGGGGAATGCAGTAACAAAGAATGTCCATTCTTGCACATTGACCCGGAGTCTAAGATCAAAGATTGTCCCTGGTATGACAGAGGCTTCTGTAAACATGGTATGTATGTTGCACAGTTGCTGCTTCTGTGGCTATAAATCAAGGGTAGGGTGTTGCTATTCTTTCTTTGCCTGATCTGCTTATGTACCTGCTACTACTGAGTGCTGGGGTACGTATACGTGGAACGTGAACTACTGAGCTTTGTGTTGTAGGTCCCCTCTGCAGACACCGGCACACTCGAAGAGTCATTTGTGTGAATTACCTAGTCGGATTCTGTCCAGAAGGGCCTACCTGTAAATTCATGCAGTGAGTATGCTTCCGGGCTTGTCCTGTAATCTTGTGTTTCCCTTGCGATCCAGTATATGTCAAATGAGGGTGCTCCAGTGCTTCCCAATGGCTTTGGAGATTTGGCAAACGTTTAGTTTGGTTTACTGATTTGAGGATATGGGGCAGGGCCTCTTCAGGGAGTTACCAGTAAGACTCTGGAATGGTGATCAGATGCCGTCAGTGCAGTGGGATCACAGGGGTTTGTATTCCAGAAGTCTTCGCAGGTAGAGGGCTGTACTACATACTGGATTGTCATTTTTATGTATGTAATTGCTGAGTGTTAGAATGCAAAGAGAAGTGGGGAGGGGGAGATCTATGTCCCATGAGCCAAATTTAATTGGCTGAATGTTTGTTTTGTTGTTTGGCATTACTTGACTGAGCTGATGGTAAAATGTTGGCATACGATTTCAGAATCAATTTTCTTGTTTCCATCTAAACCAGCCCTCGGTTTGAACTGCCAATGGGAACCACAGAGCAACCACCACTGCCTCAACCGACACAAACACAGCAAAAGGTACACAATTCCCCTGCCTCCCCTATGCGCCCACCCTCAAAGCGTTTCCCACAGTGCTTTAAAAGAGGGTATATTGTCTAGCGGTCAAAACTGGACACCTGGGCTCTTAGATGTGGCTTGCTGGAAAGTCTTGGAGAAATATTCACTGAATGAGGAAAAACCTTTCATATTTTACAAGAGGGTGTGATACTCTTTCATAATTAAGAACTTGGAGACAAATCCTAATAAACCACAAAGCACTGTCCCTTCTCTTCCCTCCTCCCAGCCCTCTAATGTCCACCATCTGATCACAATGGGCTGCTGCTGCCTTCTTCCTGGGACTGTGTTGTTTTGCTTTGTTATGTTTCTCCCCTCGCCTTCATTAATCATCTCAGTCATTAGTACTGTCCTCCAGCTTGGAGGTGAGAAGTGGCAGTTCTGTTGCTTGAGGCACTACCTGGAAGGGAGGGTGCTATGCAAGAATTAAGCAGTGAGCAACCCTGAGTGCCATTATAGTGATGAAAGCCCTACAATTGCTCCAGCTTTACATGGAGATCTAGTCATGGAACACTCCCACATTACACAGAAGCACATCATGTGTGGTTGTGCAGCAATCTGCTAGTTTTTGTAATCTGCGTGGCATCTCTCAGTGATGGCAATGATATTTTAGCAGCCTAAACCTACTCTGTAAATGTGCTTCCCAGAGAAAATCAGGTTCGCTGGACTTTGTAAGCCTCAGTACTTGATTTCTTCTGTCTGGTGCTCCAGCTGGCAGAGCACCCACACACAGATTTGGAGGAAAGTTGATCATTTGATATGTGGGGTCCTCTCTTCCGTGCTTAACAAAATAACAACCATAAAGGTCTTTGTCCTCGATGCACTTAACAAATCAGAACTCTTCTCCTAACCAACAGAGGACACCCCAAGTAATTGGAGTCATGCAGTCTCAAAATAACAACACTGGGAACAGAGGACCCCGGCCATTGGAGCAAGTCACCTGCTACAAGGTAATTCAGAGGGGAGGGATGAGGAGGGAAAGCAGAGGGTGCTAGATTTAAGAAGTACAAAGTGCACGTCACCTGGATTACATCATGCTGCTTTGGTGCTGGTTGCTTGTCCCGGGCAAAGGAATGGACTGTTGTGATGTGGGTTGTTGGTCCTGCAAAAGGTTTTTTCACAGTGTGAAAAGGTTCATGCGATACGCGCTCTGCTCAACAGACGTTGCGTTTTGATGCGTGGATACAGCTGTGGGAATTAGCATTGAGTTCTGAGGCCTCGAGGTCATTGTTTTGTTACCTCGTGGACTTGCTGTGAGAATTAAGGCTGCTGTAGTACAGACTTTGCTCATCTGCTAATAAACAGGAAACCCTACCACAATGACAGTTAAAGGTGACTGCCGAACTGTACATTTCAAAATAAGAGTTAATATTAGCTTTGTCTCATGAGTTAATTTGCTTACACTTGGTGACTGTAGAAAGATTTTCTTCTCCCCTGTTAGCCTGGAAGGTCCTTGTGAATAACAGATATTGAATATGCAAAGACTGTTCAGTATTGCCGCTGTAAATGCACCCCATTGCTGCCAAACCAAGGAATGA
>NW_009612455.1:4890-26200 GCF_000690535.1 Cariama cristata
TGACAGAACTGAGTTTCCATCTCTCTTTTTCCACAAAAGCCCCAACCCTAGCCACTAGCAAAGGCAGAGTCCTCCTGTCCCATCAGCTTTGACAGTTACATCATTGTACAAGCCTTAGGTGCTTGTTTGGGTAAAGATCACTGTGATTGGACCGGGATATTAAGTAGCTGAATCCATTTTACTGAAAACCTTTAATTGCAGCTTATTATTTTAGCTGCCAGTAAATTACATATCTGGAGAATGCTGTTGTACCAGATACTGGCATTTCTCTCTGGGCTTGAATAGCTTCAAGGTGCAAAGTCGTGAATCTGTTGTTCAGATGCACTTTTCTCTAATTCAGGATAGCCGGTCAGGAGAGTCCCTGCAGATCTCTGATGCAGCGTGTATCAGGTGGAATAGTCTTCGAAGCCTCAAATGCTGAAATTGTTGTGTGTTAGAGCCCTTTGCTGTTCATAGTGGTACGCTGAGAGCTCTCTCCTTTGTAGTGCCTTATAACAACATGGTGTCAGGTTGCTCCCAGAAAACAAACAGCTTTTGCTCAAAAGAGTGGAAATAGCCCATAAATTGTGTCCCTTCTGACGCTGTGTTTCACTTTACCTGCTAAATGCTGCATCTTCCATATGTGAAAAAGCTTCCAAATCAGAACAGCTGCTGGCTACCTTATTAAAGGCAGCTAGAGGAAAAAAGCTCTAACTGTGTAATAATTCTTCTCTCTCTTTCTCTTTTAGTGTGGTGAAAAAGGTCATTATGCCAACAGATGCACCAAAGGACATCTGGCCTTTCTCAGTGGACAGTGAAAGAGCAGAACGAAGAGTGCAAGGGAGCTATTAACACTGAGAAAAGGTTTCTGCCTAGCACTATGTCTTGAACTATTAATCAGGTTGTTTTTTAATGCCATTACTGAAAGAACTGGTCAGAGGCTGGCTGCTGCTAAGCAACATTTTTGTAATTGTCCACAACTTTTTTTTATGTTTTAACCTTTTTAAAATAGATTTTGGCCTCCGCATATTTTCATTGAGCCCTGCTGAAAGGTAGATCTAAAAGCTGATAGATATGCAAACCCTGCACCAGTGCAGCACTCTACGTAAATGCATCGTAAACCAGTGTTTCTTTAAAGTGTTTTCCTTCTGCCACTTCTCTTTGGAGAACCTGCAGTATTTCAGCCCTCTCTGTAGAAGCAGGAAGACTGACTGGGAAAACTAATACTGGAAATGCCTTCCCTTCAGTGAGGAAGCAGGGATTCTGCAGTCCTGTGGCTCTTCAAAAGCAAATTTGTGTTTCCAGGTCCAGCCTGTTGTAGTCAGTAAGCTTGTCCTGGTGGCTGACTTAATGCCTCACATCAGGCTGTAAAACTCTTGTCCAGTTGCTTTGTTTCTGTGCTTCTTGCTGTACTGAAAGTTTAGAAATTAATCTTCTGGGTGAGAACTGATCAAGGGGAGAATAAATCGGCATCTGAGTGGTTAGCCAAACAGTGAGGAACAATGATTGTAGGCAACCCGCATCTGTGCTCATTTTCCATTTGCAAAAAGCAAAGAGGGAGATGAACACGGCTTGAAGAGTAGGAATAGAAGATCTTCATCTCAGCCCCCTCATCGTCCAGCTCACACTGAGCAGGTATTTCCATAGCCTAGAGAAGACCAGGAAGTGGAGATGTATATTCTTATGGAACACTGCTTTTAAAAGCAGTAGAGCATTCTTCTGAGAGCAATTTTTGCAAGCCAAAACCCATTCATTTTGTGAGAAGACTATTTCAAAAGGGCCAATGATAAAATGTGAATTAAAAAAAAAAATTGCACCTACAATGTGAGCCTTATTGATTCTAACCCATCTCTCATGTGCTGACTGCCTTTATACTTTGTTTTTATTGAAATGTACTGATGGAAGAAGCTGGCTGTGAATTTTTTTTTTTTTTAAGAACAAGGTAATATGACTAGATTAAGAGAAGTGACTGGAGACTATTATTGGTTTGAATGACCGCAGTTATTTCACTGTGGAGAGTCGGAGTCAGTCAAAATAGAAGACTCAGGTCTCAGTGACTATGGTATGACAGACCATCAGATGCTTTTCATAACACGTTGTGCCCCCAGAGGCTGAACAGTGGGCAAACTACGAGATGTGCTATCTGTCTGTAACTAGGCACGTGGAAGGGGAGCTAAAACAACTTGGTGTCTGGCTACCTTCCCCATCTAGTTCAGGACTTTATGGTCTTCGCTACCTGAAAAGATGTTTGCCAAAAGTGGAAGCCCTCCTGTTACCACTGAAGCTGTTGAGAAATTTTTCATATCCCTTAAGAAGTGTTTTTTACTCTCTCTCCTATTCAGAAAAGGAAACTGCAGGTGGTGGTTGCAGTTCCAAGCATCCGCAGGTAGCATTGTGACAGCGAGATGCACTTGCTTAGCGAGGTGCACGAGGAAGGTCACCAGCTGGGGCCCAACCCACAGATGCTCCTTTAAGCTGCATTTATGCACGTAAATGCAACGGTGAGGAGACATTAAGTCAAGAAGCAAAAATTTCCATTGGTTTAATTTCATACAGCTTCATTATAGCCTAAACTTCTTTTAGGCTTATACTCAGAATAACCTTCCAGCTTCTTTTAGCGATGAAAGTAAGTAGAGTTTTGATAGAAATCTCAGGTTATCAGCATTAGAATCCTAGTTACAGAATGAGAGTTGCAGACCTCCTCAAAGCTAAGCCGATCTCATCTGACAGTGCTCTGCAATGATTGAAAACTGCTCAAATACCTACAGTCCCTCAGTGACACCCTGAGAATCAGAAACATGTGGCCACACCAAGCCACCTAAAGCTCAGATACTGTTCTTTCAAATCAAAATACACCCTTTCAGCTACTTGCCCAACCTCTACGTAATGGCCATTAAGAAGCAATCCAATGCTTTTTACCTTTATCAAACAGTTAAATAGGAATCAATTGTAATAGTTTTTCCCCAGTTCATAATGCAACCCAAGCAGTGGATGCTTTCCCAACCATCTCTGAACTTATCCTTGAGGGGTGAAACTCCAAGACAAACTCAACTTGCACAGTACAATTAACAAGTCAGTTATGAGAGTATCAGCACAGTAAATGTAAAGTGTATGCACTTTATTATTGGTCATAATAGTAGAGATATTAATATGACTAGTTCTGATGTCTTCCATGAGGAGAACTGTTCCAGTAGCCAAGTCTGTCCAAGAGCTGTACCGTCACTTCCTCAAATTCACTCTTCAGTGGTACTTCCTGTGGCGGTCATGCTCTGTATCGTTCAAAGTAAAGCAAGTTAATTCTACTTAAATCACGAGAAAAAAACACCACACCCGAAATTACAGGAAAGCAAGCACTCTAAAAAAACCAACAATCTGAGCATTTAGTTTCTAAGTACTGTCAGGGTCAGACAGGCAACAAGATCTAAGCCTTCTTCATCACCAAGAAAATATTTGCCATGTGATAACTTAGTAAGTAAGCATTCTAAGTTTCCTATGGCTAAAAGAAGTTTGGATTCAAGGAGCAATTGTTAGCGCAGTCTTTCATTTTATGTCTAAAAGCAGCAGCAGATTATTTGGTTTTATTGCCCCAAGAAATCTTCCAAGCTGCACTATACACGCTCAGCCATATTGCTTTTACTTACTCAGGTGACTGTAGCTCCAGATGTAGCTCACAACAACATAACCAGCAAGCAGCATGGAGATACCACCAAGGCCCCCTTTCTTGACATTGATATATTTATTGTAGTATCTGTCATGACCTGCGTTGGAGAAAAGTTTTTATAGCAGCCAGATGAGTTGCGTATTTTTCTGTGTCAGAAAAAAGCAGCCTGGTTTCACAGAAATTCAGAAAATTGTTTCTAATGAAACATGTGACGGTCTCAGGAGCAAGTCTGAGAAAAGGCAACCTATGTGTTAGTTAAGCAAGGTATACTCAAGTTAATACCACTAAGCCTTAAAAGGAAAGGAAAAAAAAAAAAGCCCTTTATCATTTTTTCCCTAAATATTACTGTGACTTTCATGAGCTCAAGCCGCTTTGGAATTATCTAGTTCTTTCATACTAGTGTATATACGTTATGTAGACACTTGTATTTCATATTTTGTGTTTAAATCTACCTGAATGCCATATCTGAATCTATAGTAAAGGGCATTGGTCAAAGCGCTCTATAAAAGCCCTCTGTCTTTTCTTGTCATCTTCAGGGATCAACTGCTTTTTTTAAATTTTATTTACCTGTGATGTCGGGAAACCTCAAAATTTTCAGCAAATAGGTTCAGGAGTCAGGTGTAAGGTCACCATATTTCCTCTTTATAAAAGAGAGACTACTGAAAACAAACCTCTGGCAGATAAAGCCCACACGAGAAACAAATTTAAAGATAGGAGAACAAGATGCTACAGGAGGCACTGCTCTGGGAAAGCAAAAATCGCCCTGAAGCAGCCCCTGTATTGCTGGATGCCCCCTGCCACAGCCAACATCCACCCCCGCAGCCAGAGATGCTTACGCACTGAGCTAACTCTGTCAGGAGAAGGCATTCACACTCTCCAGGTTTTCGCCGGCCGAGGGGGTGTGGAGCTGTCTCCGCAGAGCGGGTAGCCCCGCCGCGGGCCCACCTCAGCCCTCCTCACCTCTTCGCAAGGCCCCCACGATGCCGCTGGGGGTGAAGTCTCTCATGGCCAGCCAGGTGGGCAGCTGGCCCAGCTTCACGTCCAGCAGCTTCATGTCCTTGAGGGGAACTGCGGCACAGAGAGAGACAGCCCGGTCAGAGGGGAAGGGAGGGAGAAAACCGCGGTCACCTTGGCGTCCCGCCTCACTCACCCGGCGGCTGCGCCATCTTGCCGCTGCTGCTCTGCTCCGCCGCGGGGGAAGCCGGGAAAGGACGGGCCGCTGAGGCTCACGGGAGGAAGGTCAGGCGGAAACCCGGATGTTGGGGCGGGTGGCGAAGGGCTGGCGCCATGTTGGGCGGGTCGCACGGCCCTCCTCCTGGCGGGCCCACTGAGGAGGTGTTGGCCCCGGTGTCGCCTTGTCCCCATCCCAGCCCCTCACCGGGAGTTCGGTTCCCCGATGGGGGCTGCACACGCTGCCTCAGTTGCCACAGGGCACTGCATTGAGGCCTATGCATGTGGCGCCCTGTCACGGGGCTGGGAGCACCCTGAGGGGTTTTCCCTCCGTGTCCCGCTCCAGCAAGTCTCCTCAGTGGCCAGGTCCCTTTTTGGGGAATGCAGGCCCAGCGATGCTGGATGGTGGGTGGGATGCACCAGGGCAGGCCAATGCCTTGCACCATCCCTGCCCTAATTTGCAGGGCGTGGAGTGCCGGCGCTTGGCGATGCTACAGATTGCGAGAAAATAGCAGAGAGAGAAAAATGGACAAGTCTTCGTTAGTGTCGTCACAAGACTTCATCAGCACTCTTTTGGGGGCTGCTGATGTCCCACAAATGAACCTTTCCCAGTGTGTTCTGAAGAAGTTGCAACTCTAAACACTGTAAGTGTGCATTCACAGGTAGTATATACTACAACGTACATTTACAGTTGTTATCATATATTGTAATATAAGAAGTGAGGGCTTCTCAGACCTCTTCCAGTGGTCACTTGCTTTCTCCTTCAGTCTTCTTAGGTGGCTTCAAGGTGAGAGGAGGAATGTTAGACTGTATTTTTCACAGAGATTAGGTGACAGATGAACAATGTGTAATGGGGTCCCATTTCAGTGCCCACTCAGGACTTTTCCCTGTGGAAATATGCTGTGTTTTAGTACAGCTCCTCTGGAAGGATGTCAAAGGCAAAAGGAGAGGCCAGGCCTTGGTATATGGTGGAAGTAAACCTGCATGACTGTTGGAGGAGGTAACATGCACATAAAGACAACTTTTGCCTTCCTGCAACAGGAAAGAGCCACCCAGATTTATTTCATGTTCCCACGTGTCTTTCTGGGGGATTTAGTGCCCCAGAAGGTCCCCCCTGTCCAGATAAAACACCTACCGAGCTGGCGGTGGTGGGACGAGGGGGGGTTATGGGGAAGAGGATCCAGCAGGTGTCACTGGCACTTAGCAGAATGCAGCTGCTGGGAAGATGCTCTCCATTAGCCGGACCTCTAGAGGTTTTAAATCGTATCATTCAGGTTCATAAAATAGTGTCAGGTTTTGTTGTTTATTGTGCTGAATCTGAAAAGCAAAGCGATACAGCAGTAAACAGGGAGCAGCCATCCACTGCTCTTTCTGACAGGTCAGCCAGAACCCCAGACTTCCTAGATATTAGATCTCCATCCCACAGAGGACTGTTAGAACGGATCAGAGATGAGGAAGACTAAATTAAGGACGCTGAAGGGGGCCCACAGGGCTCCTACATAAAAACTGATCTCTGCAGCTTTTATTTCTCTTAGGTCACAGAGTCTTATTCCACATGCCTTCCTCCTGCCACTGCAGTATTTTTGCATTATAATCTGTAGGGTTTGTGTTACCTGGTATTAAATGAGTCGAGGCATGGAACCTCTGTTGTCTCAAGAAATATGGTACTCTGTAACGCATCTTCCTCAGAGGTTGGTCTACACGTCTAGCTTCACCAGCGATTTTACTGAAATGAATTTATTTACATTCAATAGTGCTCTCTCATAATATAAAAATAAAAGTAGAAGAAAGAGATTACTGCCTGTTTTTTTTCTTTTATTTATTAACAGAAGGTAGGATTAGGAAAGTATAGTGTGCACGATCACTTGAAGAAAGGGTTCCAAATTTATCCCTGTTAAATGGGTTAAAAATCCCCTTATTAAATTGTCCTTTATTTTATTATTGGACCTTACTGGTAACTGTCATTTTATTGCTGAAGTGTCTCCTGATGAAATACTATGTGGCCTTTTCACAGTACTTGCATAAAAGCATGCTTCAAACTTGCTTCTCTCATTCTTGCAAGGCAACCTATTGTTTTAAATAGGATTACTCATGCAAGACAGATTAATTCACCTACAAGAAAAAAGCCAATGGCGGGTGCCTCATGTTAAGGAGTTCCCTGCAGAGCAGAAGAGCACATAGAGTTGCTCAAACTGCTTCTAGCAAGATCTGGGGAAATTTGATTTGTTAGGGTAGGAATGGAAGTCCATAACAAGGATACATCTCCAATGCAATTAGAGACAGCAGTGACCCAAACCTTGGCCTGAACTGCCCACTCTGTTAGAGTGAGGGAGGAATAGTGCTGTTGTCTTTATGCCATCTTAATCCTGAACCAAGCAGGAAGCGTTAAATGGTACAGATGTGCGGGAGGTTCTGCAGCACACGTTTCCTCCCTTTGACCCATGCTCCTGGCCAAAATTCAGGCTCTTGTTGGTTGATCCAGATAGGAGGAGGAACGATGAAGAAAGGTATTTCTGATGTATTTCTGTTTGCTCACAAGAATGTTCACAGCCCTTCCTTCCTGAACACAGAAGAAATCACACAGTTGAGAGCCAGTTTCCTTGCTTATAGCTCCAGACCTGCTCCAGGCAGCAGTGTGACCCCAAATCCCTCTGTTTCTTGTATTCAGTCCAGGTTTTATATCAATGATTGTTCAGGCTCTTTGAAGTTTCCGTTCCCTGCCCGTTTCAGTATGCTGTCTTTTTGTCTCCTCCTCCACCTGAACTGCATTGTCCATCCACAAATAATCTTCTTTCCTTTTAATATCCTACCCAAAACTGTCCTCCCAGAGCCTTCAGGTGCTTCAGCAGTCTTGCACTGTGGGTGGAAATAAACTTAATGTCTCCTTCAGCTACCCTAAATAAAGGAATGCAGTTAAACCTACCAATTTCCAGAAGGTTTAACCCAAACTATAAAAATAAAAGCCTAATGGAGTGTTGCCCTGAGGTTTTCATCTTACTGAAGACCCCCTCTAGAAAATACTGTGAAGTTTATAAGTAATGGCATAGAAATAATAGGGAGTACATCATTCAAAAAACCCAGAGTATTTTGCAAAAGACGTCAATAGATACGAAAGAGGTTTCCTTTTTTCCGGTAGCAACCGCAACACATAATATTGCAGCTTTCAGTCCAAAGATTCAGTTGTGGCCTGAAAAGTTAAGTAACACTCTTCATTAAGGTTGCTGAAAAGGAGAAGTCACAACCTCCCTCAGACTGTAAGATCTTAGAGGCTGGGATCATTTTTTCTGTTCTGTCTGCCACCCTTTGAAAACTCAGGGTCTCACCTGGGCCTGGTGGTCAGTGATACGACAGTAAGATGCAGACACGGTGTCCACAGGTGTGTAAAGTAGCACAGACTGTCCTTCAAGAAGGTCAAGGGACGAGGATTTACCTAACTGATCCTGTGCCCACTCAAACCGATGACAAAGCACCCAGTGCTTTTAATAAAGGATCAAACCTACACAAGCTGACAGATACGGTTCTGAAACATGCGGCTTGGCATAGGATGCTTCTTGGCTCCCAAACACTTATTTCAATCTGATATCTTCCCACCAGCACAGGTTAAGTGGCTGCAGCCATCAAGGAGAAAGAGAAATCATGGGCTACCAGCACTCCAGAAACTCAATGGAGAGACGCATGTTTTATCAACCAGTAATTTGGAGAAAAGTTATGGTCCCAGGTAGCTCGATCCAGTCTGATATTTTTCAATTGTATGAACAATTTGATGTGGTGAGGGCAGGGCAGCTGCGCAGCGTAGGTCTCAACCTCATTCATCTAAAAGTGTGCTTGCAGTGGAAACCAGACTCCCGAGCTGGATAGGATGAGAAAGGAGTGTGGAATTTGGAATCTCTTCCATGGCCAGACTTCCTCAGGAAAATGGTAATTGCCTTGCATAGATAATAATACCTGGGGACTGACCCAGCAAAACCAGTTGAGAGAATTAACCTATGATTGTAAGCGGATTGCTTGCTCTGTGTTATTACAGAGCCATTTTCCTTAGTCAACCTCAAAACGCTTTACAAAGCAGATCACTTACCAATGATTAATAGTTCAGCATGTACATCGTTCTTTTCTCCTTCACAGCACTTGAGTATCGATGCATCTTCATGGTCCCCTGAAAAAATGTGTCAGTTAATGTTATGGTTATCTTTTCAAGTGGAGAAATTTGAGTCCTGTGTTTAGGACTGGGGAATTCCTCCCTCCTCCTTTGGTCCCATCTTCCTGGCCTTTGCTTGTTATCTAATGTCAGTTGCAAAAGTACCTTGTTTTGTAGGTCTTTGATCAGCCTCTGGTTAGCTAAATATATACCTGTGGGGAGATAATTACATGCTATCAGTAGCAAGGTGTAGTAAAATAGTTTACGTTAATTAAAACCCTTGCAAAACCAAAGGAGGAATTTTCACTAAGATAAATGTGCTGCAGCAACATCTGTATCTGAGACTGCCTGCTTCCCATAGACAAACATGAAAATAAAACCAGGGACCAGTAAAAAACAATTTCTTCATGCTAAAAAGAGGGAAGACGTGTTCCCACTGGGAAAGCCATGGTGGTATCTATCCAGAAGGGCAGGGCTGAACCTATCTTCCATCTGTGCGAGCAGATCTGCATTCATCAGCACAGGGAAGATTGGTGTTGTGAATCCCATCTTGTCAGTGTGTCTGGTGAAGTGTGTGCGGCCCAGCAGAAGGGTTGTACAAATGGGCCTCTTATTATTGGGGGAGGA
This sequence comes from Cariama cristata, assembly GCF_000690535.1. Classification (NCBI taxonomy): domain Eukaryota; kingdom Metazoa; phylum Chordata; class Aves; order Cariamiformes; family Cariamidae; genus Cariama; species Cariama cristata. Next base: position 14,463 of record NW_009612455.1, read on the forward strand.
TGTGGAGACTAATTACATAGTGTGACAGAGGCTTAAAAAAATCACCTTGTTGCCATCTTTGAATCTACTGTCAGTTCCTCCAGCACAATCCTTGTACTCTTCCTCCCTTCCCACATTTACGTCTGATGAAAATAGTCAGCACTTTCATAGCCTCGCGTGGAATCTGTCTATCTGACCTTCCCAGCTGAAGCAGTCCATGGCTATTCTCCCTCTGCTACCTTGTATGTTGGAAGAAGCTCACTTGCTGACACGAGTTATTCAGACCGAAGGTACCAGTGGGTTTGGGACATTATCGCTTCCAGGGCCCTGTGGCACTCTGTGATGTTGCTTTCTGCAGATCTCAGACCACAGCCAGTCTGCAGTTCAACCCAGTGCATCTCCCCGTTGAGCCCTTCTGGAAGGGCTTGCATCCCAGGGCTTCTCTTTCTTCCTGATGGCTGCAGTCGCTTAACCTGTGACAGCAAGAAGACATCAGATTGAAGTAAGTCCTTAGGAGCCAAGAAGCACTACTGTTTCATTTAGACCTCATTTTTTCACCAATGGGTGAGCTAAGCATCTGCTTAGAAGACACCGAGGAATCAGGAGGTTTGTAGGGCTGGAATGGGGGAGCCACAGCTCAGCCCCCACCAGCCAATTCTCTCTCACTACGAATGTAGCCCAGGCCTTCCAGTTTGGCACTTGCACATCCAGAGAGTTAGAGCATGCCTCTTTCTCCAATCCAACAGATACAGTCACCATTGCGGGATTCACGGCTGTGTTTGATTAGTTGGTGAGTGAGTTGGTAAGACACCTGCTCCTCCATCTCTTCTCCCTTTTCTCAGCGCTTCTCTGTGGTGCAGTGTGGATGCACGCATGTTTGTTTGCATCATTCTGTCCCCGCATGTATCTCTCTGGTTTTGTTGTCATACTTTACTCACAAATAGCGATGCTTTGCACTCCCTGCCCGACTTGCACCAGATCAAATTCTAGCTTTTTGCAAGGTAGTGAAAGTGGCATAACAGATCTGTCTAATCAGGCTTGCCCGGTGGCCATGTTATCCTATATGCTTGGCAAGAAAGGAGCTTAAAGCCAGGGTGAGAAAGAGATTCCTCTCTAAAGATCAGCGAAGAGTCGGGTGGGATTTCAGCCATGCGACTCTGACATTTGAGCAGGGCACATGGGCACCCCTCTGCCCTCTCCGACTCCGTGGGGTAAACTGGAAGGGACCGCTGGGGACTGGGACAGAGGAGCCAAGCTGCAGCGGGAAGTGCTCAAATATATTTCATTTCAGGGTGACCTTTAACAGGTGTGGATTTGCTGATAGGGAGGGGAAAGGGAAGTAAGAGAGGGATTAAGGGGACTTTACCCTCCCTCCACTTTAAGCACCAGCTTGCACAGCATTCCAGTACTGTGAGATGCAATTTGTGGCTGTATGGCTTCGTATCTTCTGCCTCCCTCGGTTCTGGTCGGGGTTGTGGCTGCCCCTGGTCTTTAGCACTGCTGGGGATTCCATAGATGGCACGCTGTACTTCCAGGTGTCGCAGGTATAAACCTGGGGTGCGGGAGAAAAATCACCCTTTTATCTGCAAGAGCTGGGATTTAACGTATAGTGGAAGTGCACAGTTCAGGCATATACAAGGTGTGTGGTGCATTCCCTGGGTGACTTTGCCTGGAGATCTTGTCTTGTTCTAGTGCTGCTGCGTGCTGTTGAACAGCTGCTTTCCTCTAACCCAGTGTCTGCTGCAGTTCGGTGATGGATTAAAGCAACTCTCCATTTTCCTTACCCTTCTCCAAGGGGAGCTGTAAAGTTTAATTAATTACATTTTGTAAAACATGATGAGATTCTTGGATGATAAATGCTACACAAATGTAAAGTATTTTTTAATGAGCACTGTATGACGGCTGCAACAAAATGCTTGTTTAATCAAACCGATCTGAGCTGCAAAAAATCCTCACCCTGCTGCTATCAAACAGAAGTGTTGCCAAGCACACTCTGTCTTTCACAGGCTCTTTGATTTGAGGGTCCCAAGGAGTTTTTTGAAACTTTAACAAAACAAAAAGGCAAGGAGTATATGTATTTGTCTGTGTTTTATAGATCTTTCTCTTTATGTATGCGGTTTAGATTCTATAACAATACCACTTAGCAATACAGAAGGGAAAGATCAGTTAACAGTGTGGCTAGATGTCATGGCTGGGTGGTAGGGGTATGAATACCTGCTCTAGTTTTGCCTGACCATGTCAGGCACCAAAGTTCTGGCACCGTATATTTTGTGTTTTACAAGTTTCCCACAGCTGTGGGTATGTGAAATCAGCCTGGCTGCAGCTTCTCTGGTACTCCCTCCCAAGCAAACGAGGTTAAAATGAAGTCTGGGAATGTCCGTCTGTTTTATACACCGCGATGTAAGCCTACTTATAGAGCTAAAGGTAGTTTCCGTAATGAAAATTGCAGGCTGCTGTAATTGCAGGCAGAGTGCCATTCCTTTTGCTGGAATTTGGTCAGGAAAAAAGAGAATAATTTCTTGAGCTAAAAGAACTGCCTTGGGCTAGTCGGTGGCTTGAACTTCAGCCTTGCACTTCCTCCAGAAAGCTGCTTCTGCTGTTACCGGAATGCTGAAGCATCAGATCACCGGTGAACAGAGGAGAGATACGACTTGAAGCAGCACTTAAAGCAGAGCCTGGAAGAAGCAGTCTATAGATTTCCATCCAGTGATGACACAGCCCAGTTCTACCCAGCCTTTGGGATCCAAGGATGCTCTCAGCAGAGGCTGCTGTGGTTTCTGGCACTGGTGGTGTGGGACCGAGATGGTGGCAGCAATCAGTCAGAGCCCCCTGTACTTCATCTACACTACCATTTCCTTAAAGCCGCTCCTTTGCAAAATTTGCCTTTTCTGGACCTTTTAAAATCTCTGCTTCTTTTGGCCAGCTGGAGTTTTCCTTAAGGGAATAAGAAGAGGAGGAGAATGGCCTCTGTGTGGATATTGGCTGGCTGTGCCAGTAAGGAAAAAGAAGACACAAGAAATGAGGTGTTGAACCCCTGGTGATATGAGAAGGATGAGCGAGACATTTTAGGGAATAACCAACCAATCAACCAATCTCACAAGCGATTTGTCTTTCCTCATTATAAGGCAACACCATAGTGGGAGAAATGTAGGGCCATTCTTCAGAAGATTTATTGCCCTGTAGCATCTGCGTGAGAAAACTCTAAATGCTGAGTAGAGCAGGAAATTGGAAGTGGATTGCACAGCCTGCAATTCAACAAAGTTCTTGGATCTGCTGTGGGAAGAGAGTGCTGGAGTTCCAGAGCTGGCTTTAGCTTGCGAGGCTGTCTTAGTCCTGGGAAAGAACCACTGTAGATTTGGTTAGAGCTGATGGAGGCTTTGTCATGTACTGATCTAGATAATAACAGCATCCCAGAGTGCTGCTTTAACCAGTACAGAGGAAAATACCTCCCAAAGCTGTGATGGATCTAACTGTGCCTACGATCAGTGAACCAAGTGCACCTACGTGAGCTACTGGAGTTTACAGGACCTCTGACAAGAAAGGGGTGCCTATGTTTCCTGCCTGTGAACGTATCTCTTTGCAACCCTCTGTATGTACAGCATTTTCTCAGAAACCAGCCTCAGGGACAATTATACATTAATAGCTACTTCTTTCAGAAGCAGCCAGCCCTGCTCCTGAGAAACAGCTATTTTCAGGCAGTCTTGTTCCTGAGGAACTGCTATTTTTAGTGAGTTCTATTTCTGAGGCAAAAAAAAGAAGCAGCAGCCATTTCTGTGTCCCTCCACCATGGCCCAGGCCCACTGGCTGTGGTTGACTGGTATTTTGCAATAAACATTTCCTCTTTACATCTCAGTAGCCTGAAGAAAGTGGTTCTCCAGCCATTGCGGAAAGCAGCAATCTGAGCTGGGGCTAATTATGCCGGGAGGGCTTGTGGGAGGCAAAGCCGTGCTTACATACTATAGATTCCATTAGAACGGGTAGGGAGATGTAATGGGGCTCTCCTGGGAGATGCAGGACTTTTAGATACCTAATTTGGAAGTCCGTTCTGGTATCCATTTTCAACATCCCAAGAGTAATGATTAATCCTGTACTCCAGGTTTCTCTGAATCAGTTTGTAGCTGTAGTAAATATGGGCTGAACATGATAACGTCATTGATGCTACGGGTAAATGACTCGAGGCGAGAGAAGCTCAGGTTTTGTGGCCATTAACTCACTGTGCGCAGTCATCTGGCAGCGATTTCAACTCAGGAATCTGCAGCTGAGATAAAAGAGGCTCCGTTAGAGCTGAGGAATGCGATGTTTTGCAATATAAGTATCTAATATGCTGAAGGCCCCATAAATGCACCCCAGCGATGCTGTGTTCTCATTCCTGCAGCATCCCAACAGCATGGACCCAGAGATCTTCCATATGTTCTTGCGGCCATGGACTTTCAAGGGGCATTTGGTAGATGCAACCACATGAAAATTCCAGTAATACCTTTTTGTTATTCACAGATTCAATGGAAGTATTAGTGTCCTGACACAAGGGTGAAGTGCTTCTCGCCATGCTGAAGCTGTCCTGAATTTCAGCAGAGCCTGTGCAAAGTTCATCTCGGGTGTGTTATGATCTCTTCTCTACAGCCACTTCTGCCTCAGATCAGTGTGTGGCTGAAGGTAACGGGTTTGGATAACAGCGGCATCAGCAAAGAACATACACTGCAACTGTGTCTTGGCAGGTTTAATTATACTAGTAGGTCTTTCCTCGGCAGGGTATTGCTATCTGGATTGAACAGCATCAGCAGCTTTACTCTTCGAACGGGGTCATGGCAGTATTGAAAAAGAGCCGCCCATCCTTGCTTGGGCACCATTTGCTCAGGGGCTGCTCTCTAAAGCCTCGGGTGTGTGTGGTCTGAAGGTCACTCTTTCTCGGAGGGAGGCTTTTCTTTCCTGTCTGAATGAGAAGGGGAGGCTGTTCGCAGTTCAGCATTGTAAGCAGTTTCCCTTCGCTTTTGTGCAGGCAATACTGATGAACTTGTTCTCTAAGTGAAGATTATTTAGCTTGGTTTTAACCCTCTGCAAGAGAAGAACTTGGTTGCGTTTGTCCTGTAAAACCAGACACTCCCCCTCGACCTTTTTTAACATATTCTTCATACCCTCCCATCTCCAGGAAAAAGTCATTATCTCTGGACAGTTTCTTGAAACCCAATTGCCTTTGTATTCTGGTCATAAGCAGAGCATTGTTCAAAGTGCAAGTGAGTCGTGGCTGCTTTTGTCACAAGAGCCCATTATTGGCACTTTTCCCTTTTTACTGCTTCACTAGAGAAAAGCAGGCAAAAAATGGAACAGAAATCTAGGAAATGAAGGGTAATTTACAGTTCACAAAGGAGCAGTAAAAATTAATTAGCTGTCTGAGGATCTGTTCCGACCTGGGCTATGGAGTTTGTGCCAGCTCTTTGCATTGCTTAAACTGTCCGTGCTGCGCTGGGTTGCTGAGATCAGGCTTGTGCTGTGAAATTAAGGCTCTTTGCTGAGGTAGAAGTCTTTTGGGGCATGCAAAATGTGTATACACACCTAATTTGGTGTGCCAAAGAGACATGATGGTGCATATAACTCAGGTCATTACATGCTCAACTGGCTACTTATGACGTTCACTATTAGTTGTCACAGTAACTGCTCATGTAAATTACGGATGCAGTTATCCACATAATTTAACACTCAGCTCCTTTGAAAATCCAGACCTAATTCCTCCTCCTTTTCCATATTGGTGTCTGCATGAATGAAACACACTTTACACACCATATCCATATGGCCCAATTCCAATTCCAGAGCCCCAGAGGGACCGGAGAGGTGACAAGATACTGGCCCAGCTGGGCTATGGGCCACTTTGATCCTGCTGTGGGATGAAGGAACTGAGCAACTCCAGCATCTTGCCAATCATGTTGCCAGCCCTCCAGTCAAGCCTGAGATCCCCACCTGGAGAAAGAACTTCACAAATCAGAAATGTCCTAAATTGGATCCTTTTTTGGTGCATAATTTTCAAAACTGTAATTTCCATTTGAGAACTATTTGTCCTGATCCTGAGCGTCAGCTGAACTAATTTTTTTTCCCTGTAGTTTAATTTAGGCAGCAGATGCCATCAGAATGTTAATGCCTTCTTAATTCTCACCTACATGCTTTTATTCTTATTAATTTGTTATCTGCGGCTTTAATATTCTGGTTTTTTCCTGCTTTGATCAGTTGAAATAATTTGATGGCAGCATTTCAACAGGGCTTGCAATGGGAAAGTGTGTAATGGTGCATCACCAATGTATGTTGCTGTGTATCCTGCAGCGTGCTCAGCTGTTGTACTGTGAGAGCATGAATCATGTGATGTTTTTAGGTGATTATAGATGAGGCCTTACTTATCCCTGCTGTGAATAACTAGAGAGGGAACAAGCTTTAACGACCGTTACCCTGGTTCAGGATTTTGCCCAGTGCAGTCTAAGGGCTGGCGATCCAGAAGTGCAACGAGCCTGTGGAAGTGCAACTGAGCTTGCGTTCAACGTGCTTGGACAATTGCCTCGCCACAGCGGATGCTTTCGGTCAGCACCCTTAAACCACTGCTATGGGGAGGTGATGAGGGTGTACCCACAGCATTCCCTCTTCTCAGCTCAGGGGCTCAGGGATGGTTCTTTGTAAATAAGAGCCACGGCGAGCGGGACAGGGACCTTTCCCCACTGGGGTGCAATGCTGGAGGAGCTCACGTCCCAGGAGGAGAGAGCAGCAGGAGGTCTTTGCGGAGAAGTGGGGATGGATGAGTTCATTGCTGCTCCCCAGCCGATACCAGATCCGACTGCACGAGAGCATCTCTGTTGCTTGGGTGTAGGGAGGCAGCAGGTTTGGCTTCTGAGACAGGTGTAGCGAATGCTGCCTAGGAAAGGATGTTTCAAGCCGGCTAGAAGTAACAAAAATAAAGTTAAGGAGTGCCAGAGAAAATGAACAGTTTCACTAATTTAATCAAAACACTTCTGCTTATAGGAAGAGGAAATAAAAATGCCCAAGTCCCAGACAGTTTCTCAGCCGGTGTGGTTCACTCCCTTCTGGCAGCAGAGAGAGGGGATGCCTCACCAAAGTTTACTGGCTACTTTGGTACAAGAAGCAAAGAGGCCCTTTTGCCCAGTAGAAGATGGGAGTGACCTGAATCCACCTACCAGGGGGTAAATAGGTATTTGACCCTTTATGTTATGACAAAACTCCGCTCTTAATGCACTCACAGGTAGGTTTGGGGTAGGCAGCTGGAAGGTTATTTTAGCACAACTGAAAGGTACAAGATGAGATTTTCTAGGGAGACTCTGCCCATTGTGAGAGAAAAGGCAGAAGGGAAGGAAAGGGATGAGGATGAATCAACATTTCGCTGTGTTGCTTCTCAAGCCCAAGTTTCTACAATGGGTTCCAACATGTGCACACTTAGTGCTCTAAATTGGGTTTACCTACCCTTAAACTATTCAGTTTGTCCTAGCAAATCTAAGTCTTTGAGCTTGCAAATACACCTTTTCCTAATGCCACTGGCCCAATTTTGGGAGACACTGATTCAGGAATAAAGGTGTGACCCTCTGTGTTCTTGTTACTGCTTGTTATTTAGGGGATGGAATATGTCTTGGGCTGTCCCGCAGGCTTTCTGGGAAAAGCATGGGGCCAGGTTCCATTTTATCCCTCCCATACTATTTGCAGATACCAGAGGGTCAGAGCGAACATCTCTTTTCCTTGGTTACTTCCTACAGGGTGAGGCTTGCAGAAAGTTGCAAAGTTGCATGGTTGGCTTTTAATAGGATTGCAAAGAGGTTTTTGAAGGAGAGGTTTGTACTCAAGTGAGCAAGCACTTGCATTTGCACTCCCAAGCATGTCTGAGTAAAGTCCCAATCCAGATGTGCCCTTAATAGACCGTTATGAGCAACTGGCTAGTCTGGGTGGGTTTTTGCACGGGATCTGTGCTCCAAGCCATGCAAATGCTAGCCGGTGCTATGTGCTCGGAAGTGTTGATTGTGTTCATCGGGGCACAGTGACTCCAGATCGGAGCTTGCTCATGTCCAGGCAGCCTGAAGAGTGCCTGAAATGGTATTGCGCTGGTGAACGAAAATATTTGCATTCAGACCAAAGACAGCATAAGGCCGGGGCCTGGGTAACAGCTGCATCCAGAAGTTTGGTGGGAAAAGTATGAGTAAGGTGAAACTGTGGCTTTTATTCGGGCAGATGTAGTCCATCTGCTGATGGTATCAGGGATGGGACAGCATCCTCTGGAAAGCTGGGATTAAGATACACAAACGGTGCATGCAAATTAGGCATCAGATTATGCACACGAGAAGCACGACGGTTTTCTGGTATTTTGGTTGGCTTCCAGGTTTGGATTTGGAGCCCTTTATTTCTGGTGCATGAAGGCAGCAGCTGATGTGCTGTGCCTCAAAAGATGCTTCTGCCCCGACGTCCGGATTCCAGCATGAGCCGGTGCAGTGGCAGTCGCACACTCAGCGCAAGCTGCCCCCCCCTCCCTCCCTACTTCCCTCCACAGGAAAGTGGATCCTTCTGCAAATGAGTCCCAGCTTCGACAGAGATGCCAGAGGAAAAAGTTTCAGAGGCCATGTCCTTCCACAGGCTTTGCCCTGTCCATCACCCTTGAAACTCAGTCCCATTAAGAGACGATAGCTTTCTGGCTGATGCGAACTGCTGCATGACACATCGGATATTGTGTATAGGACTTGAAGAGGTCGATGAGAGCTATATCTGAATCATTCATTACCCCGTGAAGTAGGTGAGTGACTGCTATTGTCCTTATCCTTTTAGAGAAGGATGCTCAAGCGCAAAAAGGTTGAGAGATTTGGTGAAGCTCCCTAAAGGAGGAAACATCAGAGCTCAGAAATAGTGCTTGGTCCCATGCTCAGGCAATTATTCTTCACTTGTTTTTCTCTGAAAATCATGTGCTAAGGATTAGTGTTATTATGGCTGGTCAGCTTATGCCCTAGAAACACCATAATGTGAATTTAGTCTTTTCCACTGTTTTTCGCTAGTCCATGAATCAATCCCAGTTCACCAAACAGTTCCCACTGTGTTTCCATGATAAACTTTCTCTCTTGGTAGGTGTTCTATGTGCTTGGTTGGTCATTCAGTTCACATGGGGTTTTTCCTGATTCTTGTTCTGAGGAATGAGGCTTTTTTTAAAAAAACAAGGAAATCCTAAATGTTAGATTGCTGCTAACATTCCCGGGGGCTCTGTGGAAGGATTCATTCTTTAGGCTTCCTGAATGGTTCCTTTGGTTCTCAGCAGCTCTCGCCGTTCACGAACAATGCTGTTATTTGTGCCGTTATTGCAACCAGACGTTAACTTGGGCACCGGTGGTGCTCGGTGCTGTACAAACACAGAGCAGCTGGGTGGTCCTTGTCCCAAGGAACTGAAGAGATCAAAGTTTGCAGTCTGCTGCAGATCAGGTCTGTCTTTATCCTTCCAGCTCTAGGGCAATTGTGAGAGGTAAATAATGCAAAGAACAGAGTGGGAAGAAGGTCTTCTGCCTGAGATGTGTATCTGATAGCGGGGAATAGAAGAATTTATATATGTACGCCGGTAAATATGGATAAATGAGGGACTTGAAGAGACCTTCTGTCTATTTGGGAACAACTAGAATTCCTGCTAAATAAGACTCAGTAATTCATGTGGCAGCTAGGGTGGTCTTGATTTTTAACTAATAAAACAATGAACCTCTTGATCCCTGGCTTTTTTACAGTATCTGTTTCTTTCTCTCTTTTTCTTTTTCCTTTTCCCAGCCAAATGCTCAAACATACTCCGAAAAGCCTGTTTGTTTCCCAGCTGGCTGCACCTCTGTGGAGAGAGTCTGTGGCCCTCTCCCATTTCAGACCCGTTTGACCTTGCCTTGTAACCAGATGTTTGACTGGAGAACTTACACTTGGGAGAGCCTGGGTTGCATTCAGCTGCTGGTGAACTCTCTGCCTCGGTCAAGTGGCTGTAAACAAAACCAGCCCAAGAAAAACAAAACCTTTTCTAAACTGAGTTGGCCAAGGACAGAGCTGAATCCAGAGATGCAGATGGCTGTTAGCATGTTGATGAGGCTGCAGAGAGAAGCTCATCTGCCATCCTGGATCTTCAAAGATGGGTTTCACTTAGCTGAGGGATCATTTTGGGGGGATAACAACTATTGTTCCCCTGGTTTCCAGGGGTTTGGGGATATGTGACACAGAGACCCCTTCCAATGCTGCCCACGGTGCATCATACTGATTGCAGCTGTCCATGCATTTGAGTTAGTTTCTGGCCAAGAGTATTTATAAAGTGGTGACTTGCTGGCCTGAAAGTCTTAGAAGAAGGAACCACAAGAACACCATAGCAAAATGATTAGTCAGGGACATCCTTTCTTTTGCGAGGCATATCACATGCCTCTTGAGATTATTCACCTGGCGCTGGTAGACAGGCTTTCAGCAGAAATGGTCCTGTCTTCCACACTGGGTCAGGGGAAGATATGAGCAATGTCTTCTGGGGTTAAAACTACAGTGGGAGTTTAAAGTGTCAGAACGTTGTTCTTCAGTTTGGGAAGTGGCCAATTCTCAGAGCTCCCGTTTTGCACAAGATACAGTGGGGCTGATCATTAGCTTAGATGCGGTGAGAGCCTCACTTACAAGATGGCATCTGGAACAGCATGGGGTCCCCTCATCCTGTAGTAACAAGTTACAGGAGTTGGAGGCTGCTGCCCCAGGCTCTTCCAGCTTGGTTTGGACCTGGGGTTCAAATTTGAGAAGGCTTTTTCCATTTGAGTTGTGCTTCACCAAGTTAGAGGGCAGAGGAGCTGTGCAAACAGTGAGATTTGCCCCATCATCTCTGAACAGAATCAGTTCTTGAGCCAGAGCCATCCTCCGGTGAAAGGGTGTATTATGCTGAGTTGAGATGGCGGGGAGAAGGGTTGCTTGGCACACTGATCGCCGCTGTACCAGGGAGGATGGAGGCCTGCGACTGGGCACTGTACACACAGAATCGTGTTGATACCCACATCGGTGATTTCTCCGCTGCAAGGGTCAGGCTTGCCCGTCCTCAAACATCTGCTACCACTCAGCAGACATCCACCACTGCGTTGAGATATTTATCCAATATTCAGTATTCTCTCAGAGGGAAATGTGCCATCTCTGGCTCCTACATGTACACTAGCTCCCTTTCTGCAGCCAAGTACCAGCTTGCTGTAGGAAATATCGAGGTGACCTGGCTACAGCCCATGGCCACTTTCTCATCTGATCCATCTCTGGCCCCATAAATAATTTTTAATAACCAGAGTGCTCTTAATGCAGCAGTTCTAGTGTGGGCTAGATCTGTTTAACCTAATCTGAGTATTAAAGCTGGTCACAGTGATATCTGAGCACCTGTGACTTCCTCAGACCAGCTAGAATTCAGGACTGCGAAGCCAATGGCTTTTCCTGTTCGTGCTGTACTGACACATCCCTCCTGGGGTGATTAATACCTTCCAGAGATGGCATTAAGGTCGCTTACACCAAGGCAAGGAAGAGATGAATGGGGCCGTAGGGCAGATATTCCTTTCAGATTCCCAAATGAAAAAGTTTGCAGGCTTTCCAGACCTTGGCTTCAGCATCTCAGGGAGACATTCTTTTGTAAGAAGCTCTGGGGGTGGCATTGCTCAGCCAACTGGGCACAAGGAGAGAGCTGGAAAGAGGAAGGGATCTGATAACACTATTTTGCCCTCTGTGCTTAGATCGACACTTCACTCTGTTTTAAACATCTGCTTCATCATTCCTGC